>NW_007733052.1:12269-118967 GCF_000696425.1 Galeopterus variegatus | reverse complement strand
TTATTTCACTGATGTGTAGATCAGAAGTCCAGGAACGGTACAGCTGCATCCTCTGCTCAGGGTTGTACAAGGTAGAAATGAAAGTGACAGTCAGACTGCATTTTCATCTAGAGCTCAGGTCCTCTTCCAAGTCCATTCAAGATTCTTGGCTGAATACAGTTCCTTGTGGTTACAGGAACAATGTCCCCATTTTCTTGCTGGTTGTCAGTCAGAGGTCACTCTTATATTCTAGAGCTCACCCTTAATTCCTAGTCATATGGCAGAAATTGTTCCTTCTCTCAATGCCAGCATAGCATACTTTCTTCTACTCCCCAGGGAAAACCATTGCAATTTGTAAACTTCCAGGTCTTTATGCATATGCATGTATTATTTATTTATGTGTGTGTGTGTGTGTGTGTGTGTGTGTAACTGCACAAAAATATGATAATACTATCCATTACNACCTTGTTTCAAATTTTCAATATTACAGATAAAGCTGAAATTCACGTGCATATTTTGTGCATAGACTTGTTGTGCATGCCTGTGGGATAGGATACATTTTAAAGTCTTAACATATCAAGTTTGTATTGCTGGTAGGCAGCTCTAGAGATTATTGTAAACATTTCACTTAAGATGATCCCTTTATTAGTACTGAGATTGCAATATAACCCATAATACTTCTATAAAGGTTGTCATAAGAGTGGGGCTTTGATCTGATAGAACTGGTTCCCTTGTAAGAAGAGGAAGAGAGACCAGAACTCTCACTCTCTCCTGTGCTCCTGCACAGAGGGAAGGCCTCATGAGGACACAGCAAGAAGGTGGATGTCTGCAAACCAGGAAGAGAGGCTTCACCAGAAACCAACCCTGCCAGCACCTTGATCTTGGACTTCCAGCCTCCACGACTGTGAGAAAATGAATATCTACTAGTTAAGCCACACAGCCTATGGTATTTTGTTATGACAGCCCCAGTGGACTAATACAGTAAGGCTCAGATATTTTCCATATATATCAGACACTTACCCCTCATTAATTGTGAATCGTGTGTTCGTATTCTTTGCTATTTTTCTTTTTTCTTTGTTTTTTCCCCCTGATTTATTTCTCATATTAGAAATGCCATAGCCTTGGGGCAGGGACTGCCGGGAGTGTCAGCTCTCGCGCGATCGCCGCCGGATGTGGGTGGCGGCGGGGTCTCAGCGGCTGCCTGTCCGGAAGGCGAGCGCTTTTCCCGAGCTGTTACAGCCGAGCGGCCCCGGCCCACTCCTCGGAGGAAGAGCCGGCCCCGCTGTGGCCTTCCCAGCCCCGAGCTCACGCTCCCGACTTCCCCGAAACATCGATATCTTTCAATGTCATTTTTCCATAAACTTTTTGAAGTATCCTAGTATATGATAACTACAACAAAGAAGGGAGAGTACAATAGGATATGTTATAGTGGTAAGATTTCCAAGTTACAATTGAAGTGGCAAAATATGATTCTAAATAGACTGTGAAAAGTTAAGTATGTTTTTTGTAATTATTAGAACAACCACTAAAAATATTGTAAAAAGGATATAGTCAAAATTATAATAGACAAATTAAAATAGAATATTAAAAGTTACCATTGAGTGATTTCCAGCAAAATATAGAAAAATTCTAACAGTATAATTCCAGTTACCTCACTTCTTTTGTGCTATTATTGTGATATATATTATATTTGATATAATTTTATACAAATATTACAGGGTTATAATTTTTGTTTTTAACTATTATATAACTTTTGAAAGAATTAAAAGGAAAATTTAGTACATTTAGAGTTCTATGTGTTAAAGTCCTGCAAAAAGCTCATTTCCAGATGCTCTGCATCTCTAGAATTTTAATTTGATTTTGATTTGAATATAGTATTATTTAAATTGGTTCTTGTCTTTTAACTATTAAAACTTCTTAGAAATGTCAAATATTATGCATATAGAAGTAATGTTGCCTTCATTTTTTAAAATGATCTATTTAAATTGTGTAATCGCCAGATAAAATGAACTTGTGTTTATTGATGTGCATTCAGGGATTGATTGTTCCTGAAATGTCGATATTTGCTTCACTTGTTTAGCTCTTCAGTCATCAACCAGACATTTCCCCTTCTCCCTCTGAGAGCTGGCAATATGATATGAACATTAAGTAGCAAATCAAAAACTGTTTAGTCTATCTCTTATGCTTTTTCATCCATCTTTAGGTTGTTGGAGTCTAAATTTATCTTGTTTCAGTCCTACACAAGCCTCTCAACAATGGTCCCAATAAAGTCTATTCACTTTATCTGTTGTAGATTCTAAGGTCTACTAACAGGGAGAAAGCATCGTATAGTGGAAAGAACATAGGTTTGATTTTTAAAGACAATCCTGGATTCAAAATCTGAGCTCTACCGCTTCATGGCTGTGTTACTTTGGGCAAACTACTTACTCTTGTAAACCATCTATTTCCTCAACTATAAAATGGACATTTATTATCTACTGTATAGGTTTAGATGAATATGAAAAGAGTCTCTCTCTCTCATCTATCTCTCTATGGAGAGAAGCATGGCACCTGACAGCTAGTAAGCATTTTACTCAAACTAGGACTTTGGCTAGTCTCAGTGATTTTTGAACATCTCAGGGGTATGACTTAAAGGAGGATCTATCACCCACATGTTGCTAGAGAATGAGAAGGTAAAACTTAGACATCCAGAAGTGGCTAAAGTTGTTAGTATGCCATTATTTCCAAGACTGACCCCCATCACCAGCCTAGGCATGCGCTCTTCCCAGACTTCTTCTCAGAAGCTCCCTTCCCAACCTCTGTTCTTCCACAGACAACTGTCTTGAATACTTAAGGTTGTTCTTGACTTCAACCCTCTCAGCCTAAATTAAATTTTAAGGAGCTACTGACAGGGTGTTCTATGCTAATCTCTAGTCCTACCAAAAGAACTTATACACAGAACTATTTTCATGTAATGTAATTGTTGATGTGGTTGCATTTATATTTGATATCCTACTATTTTTTTTTTATTGGTCTTATCTCTTTTTGCTTTCTCTGTTCTTCCCTTCTTGCCTTTTTTTGGTGGTAAACAAATATTTTCAGGAAACTATTTTAATTTAGCTTTTGGCTATACATTTGTATTATTTGTTACTGGTTTCTCTAGAGATTACATATGTAACTCTAACTCATTGCAGTCTTCCAAGAGTTAACATTGGAGGTTCTGGTTCTGGGTAAAATGAAGTAAACATACGTCAACCTTCCTCTCTCATTGAATGCAACATAAACACTTGAAAGAATGCATGGGCAGTCCTATTTAAAAACTCAAAAACTAAATATTAGCATGTAAATTGGGAAGGAATAACAGATTTTGAAGCAGCACTGAATGAGCAGGGAGACATAGTTTCTCTTGAGTTCTTCAAAACATATTTGACAGTTGAAAATAAAAAAGATAACATTGTCTGATGGGGTTTTCAATGTATATGGATATAATATAAATATGTATATATATGTATATACATATACATACCTATATAAGAGGGTCTTCAAAAAGTTCATGGAAACATCGATATCTTTCAATGTCATTTTTCCATAAACTTTTTGAAGTATCCTAGTATATGATAACTACAACAAAGAAGGGAGAGTAATAGGATATGTTATAGTGGTAAGATTTCCAAGTTACAATTGAAGTGGCAAAATATGACCCCCTCATTAATTGTGAATCGTGTGTTCGTATTCTTTGCTATTTTTCTTTTTTCTTTGTTTTTTCCCCCTGATTTATTTCTCATATTAGAAATGCCATAGCCTTGGGGCAGGGACTGCCGGGAGTGTCAGCTCTCGCGCGATCGCCGCCGGATGTGGGTGGCGGCGGGGTCTCAGCGGCTGCCTGTCCGGAAGGCGAGCGCTTTTCCCGAGCTGTTACAGCCGAGCGGCCCCGGCCCACTCCTCGGAGGAAGAGCCGGCCCCGCTGTGGCCTTCCCAGCCCCGAGCTCACGCTCCCGACTTCCCCGAAACATCGATATCTTTCAATGTCATTTTTCCATAAACTTTTTGAAGTATCCTAGTATATGATAACTACAACAAAGAAGGGAGAGTACAATAGGATATGTTATAGTGGTAAGATTTCCAAGTTACAATTGAAGTGGCAAAATATGACTCTAAATAGACTGTGAAAAGTTAAGTATGTTTTTTGTAATTATTAGAACAACCACTAAAAATATTGTAAAAAGGATATAGTCAAAATTATAATAGACAAATTAAAATAGAATATTAAAAGTTACCATTGAGTGATTTCCAGTAAAATATAGAAAAATTCTAACAGTATAATTCCAGTTACCTCACTTCTTTTGTGCTATTATTGTGATATATATTATATTTGATATAATTTTATACAAATATTACAGGGTTATAATTTACTATTATATAACTTTTAAAAGAATTAAAAGGAATAAGAAATATATAAGTATATATACTCATACATGTAGTCTTTTGTATTTACCCGTGGAAGCGAGTAAGATCATACAGTTTGCACCAAGCCAGAAGAGAGAAATCAAGTTTTCCAGCAGAGGTGACAAAGCTATTATTGTGATATATATTATATTTGATATAATTTTATACAAATATTACAGGGTTATAATTTTTGTTTTTAACTATTATATAACTTTTGAAAGAATTAAAAGGAATAAGAAATATATAAGTATATATACTCATACATGTAGTCTTTTGTATTTACTCGTGGAAGCGAGTAAGATCATACAGTTTGCACCAAGCCAGAAGAGAGGAATCAAGTTTTCCAGCAGAGGTGACAAAGCCGGGACAGTATAATCATGCACTTGCTGTGGCTTCTCTTATATTAGTAGGATGGGACAAAGGGGCTGAGTCAGGAGTGATGGGAGGTAAGATAAGAGAGGCAGATAAAAGTCACACCATAAAGGATTTTGTGAGATTTTCCCATTATGAATTCAAGCTTATGAATCAGTCATTTGAAATTTCCATGAGAAGTAATGACTGTGTCAGTTTTGCTCAGTATTGTAACCCTAGCAATTAGCATAGTGCCTGGCATATAATAGATATGTAACAAATATCGACTGAACGAATAAATGAAGTGAGTGTTCTGAATGAGGATGTCTTTCTCATTCTGACCTTGTTTCTGGCTCCTCACCATGGATACATACCAAACTTTCCTTTTCTCACATTCCCTTCTTCCTTATATCCTCGGTCTAAGACCACACACCTCTGGAGGTCTATAGTTCCATTGCTCCTACTCTAAGGGGAATTCGGGTCTACCTTTGGGGCAAGTCATGCTCTCGGAACAATGTATTTGGCTACTGTTTTTAGAGATCCATTGGGACGTGATACACACACACTTTATTATGACCAGCTTCTTTTTTTTAACTTTAGAGAAGCTGATTTGGGACGAGAGAGTCAGAAAAAGCGATGGAGTCAGAAAAGAAGAGTCAGAGAGTAATTTTAAGCACAGTCATCAAATAATGTTTTTCTGAACCTTTCTCCTAGACTGTTTGACTGTGACACGTGAGCTCTGGAATACTCCTTAAAATCTGATGCCTGTGCTTGATCAGGCTGTAGTATTTTGGGGGAATGCTGTTGTGTGGAGCAGAAGGCCTTGTACTCCTCCAGGGTCTATTAATTAATTATTAGTGATTAGCATTACCAGTATTAATTTAGATTTGAGTTTGGGATATGATTTCTTCCAACCTTAAGAATATTCTGTTTAGAGAGTTTTTGAAGTTTTAAATTTACTTTACTTATTTTTCTTAAGGTCATTTTATTTTCTAAGGTGAGATCTAGATTGTCCTCTTGTCTTTAGTCTCAAGGGCCCTAAATAAGCTGAACAAAAAACCAAGGTTTGAAGAATGTTATAAAATCTGGTTATAGAGTAATGTGATCCTAGGCCATTTAGAAATTAGGCATCTGCAGTTGGGAATGGACAGCCCATATTACCATTTTATCTTCACCACATGATATGAAGTTGTGAAACTAAAGAAAGAGGGGAACAATAAGGCAATTTCCTTTGGATTATAGGGTTAAAAAATAATTTAAGAAATTTTACAAAAAAAGCCATTTTCTTTAAATGAGGCTTATTACAATTTTAATATTTATATTTTATGGTTACATTTTAACTTTTATTTCATAAATTAAAGATTAACAGTCATGCCTAAACTGGAATATATTTTATCCACTTACAAAAACGCATTGACTAACGCTAATTAAATTTGCTTAATCAAGCTTAGCAATGCTACATGCTGTTACTCATCAGAAAGTAAGTACCATACACATTTTCCGAAGTGCTCAAGCTAGAACACCAAAGGATTTTTTCTATTGGGGTATCCAAGGGTTCAGCCATCTCTTATTTATTCGAATTTTTAATAAAAAGCTATTTTTCATTTTTATTGCTAATCATTTGCTTTATAAACAAAGCACATTTTATGATTATTATTATCATTTTAACTCCACAACAGCCAAGGAGACACAAAAGAAAATGGTTTGCATTCAATTGCACCACATAATGTTTGCAAATGGCTTAGCTTCAGTGGCAGGAAGACAGGTTTTATGCAAATAATACCTAATATTAAATTATACACAGTAGCACTTAATCACATTGCCCTAATGCTTTCAGCACAATGAGCTTTTTCTCACTAAAAAACAGGAAAACCTGATCACTCTTAACACCCTAAAGGACAATACAGTGCCTATGTAATTCTTTATCATGTTTTGCTTTTGTTCATAGCTAATCACATTTTGACTATTTTAACCCAACCCTGCAGATATACAGTAAATCATACCTGATGGAGCAAGACTAAAACCAGTTGATGGAATTGCCTTCAAGCTGCACTGAGCACAGAAAAAAACATGGATTGAGATAGGTTGGGGTCAACTTCAGAATGGAGAGAGGTGAATGAAGCCCTGTGTAAAAGAGAAATTGTATCTTGAAAATTCTTAGTGGGAAATTGCAGTGCAGTGTCTCCGATGAGCATCTCTAGTATCTTGATATGAATCCACTGCCTCCAGGGTGACATTTTAAGGTGGTATCCAAGAAGGTTCATGACATTGGCAAAGAGGAATATAATAACTAAAACAGGAACATTAAGTGGTTAGAAAGAAAGATAGTAATAATGCCTGACACTTATTGAGTGATAACCATATACCAGACACTGTGTTAGGCACATGTTATGTACCATTTTATCTTCACATGACACTCTGAGGTAGTCACTTTCATACAAAATTCTCAGATAAAGGCACAGGCTGAGAGGAATTAAACAGCTTCTCCAAGGTCATATGCAATTGAGATTTATAGCCTTGCAGCCTGAGGCTGGGTTCTCATTTACTTTGATATTCAAGGGAGCTAACAAAGAAAGCAAGCCATCAGCCAACATTTTTTATGCTTATTGGAGGGAAGCAGCACATTTCATAGAAGATACTTAATGACTGTCCTTCTGGAAAGTGAAAAAGTTAAGACTAAGTTTAATAATAAGAATTCTTTAGCAAGTGTAATACAGAGACTGTGGCAAAGACAGAATAACTTGGACTTCTGAAAATGAACCAATGTTGTGCTAACTTTAATCTGCCTTGCCAAGGCCATGTGGCCAGTGGCTCTCCAGTTTTGGGGGTAGCATTATTCTGAAGGGAATGGATGTTCCAAATATTCATGGGGAAGAGTTAGTTTTGAATAGTACAAATCTGGCCGTGGTTGGTATCTTTTACCTCTTGCTAGTGCTGGGGGTGAGCTGAGCATATTCTCTAAATCTGTTGAGGTGAGAGAGATATAATGATTTCCCAAGAGGCCTGCATGCAGTGTGGATAGCAGGAAGACACTGTAAGTTGCCCAAGCACTCCAAGGGAAGTGAATACAGCGTAAACCAGAATCACTTCCTTAATTTCTTAGTGAGTAGGAACTCTCTAGATATTCCTTATGGTTAATCATATATGTACAGAATTTGAAAGGCATGCCACAATGTGGGTTTAATCATACTCAACACAGTCGTTAGTCATACCACCAGAGGTTTGCATTAAAGATGCCTTCTAATCTTATTCCATATAGAAACTGAATCTGGGAAAACTTTTCTAAGTGGTGAAGTCAGGTTTTGATACCTGAAATGGTAAAAGCCATGTAACTTGCTATCATTTATATAATAAATGCTGTTTTAATAAATCTTATTTCTGTGACAATATGCTACAACAGCAGCTGAGCACAGTAATGGGGGAGCAAGATAGGGTAAGGACAAGACAGACGGCTTCTTAAGCTCCTTCTTTAATGTGTTGGCATTGTAAGAGAGATACCAAATGCAACTGATTGTTCCACTGACCTTGAGGAGCTGATAATTAGCTAGGGAGACAGGGGTGTATAGATTGTAAAATAAAACAAGTATAGCATATGGTCCCCAGACCTTTCTCAGGTAAACTCAAGTATTGTTTCACTTTTTGCAAAATCACTATCTTGGTGTTTTAGCTGCTATTAGCAGGACTCAGAACATCTTACATTTCTTAGACAGTTCAATCTGGGTTCCTGAGATCAGCAAGGCTACTTTTAACTAAATTATTTTTTCTGTTATTCTGCCCAGTTTTTCTCTTTTCCTTATTTTGGCTTTCTGAAAAACAGAACTGCACAGAGTGGGTCAGTCTTAGCACAACAGTTCCTGTGTTTAGGACCATTCATTATCATTGTTTCCCTTGTTCTGCATTTAACTCTCAACAAATTCATCTTCTTAGGAAAAAGTGAGTACTCTGGGTTCTGGAGTCTCCCTTTCAAGTGGTTGAGTGTCTGCGGGGCTCTGGTATTGGAGAGAAATTCCTACACCCTTCTTTCTCCTAGTGCTACTGCTGGAAACCTCCTCTTCTATCAGTCTAGTTGAAGTCCTGGAAGGGAGTTTGGAAAACCCCTTTTCTCCTTTTGGATCAACATAACATGATGGCTAAGTGCTTGGGTTCAGGAATCAGCCTGCCTTGATTTGAATTCAGTCTCTTACCTGTGTGATGCTGGGAAATGACCTCTCTGTGCTTCAATGTCTTGGACCACCAAATAAAGACATTGATTTCTCCTCCTAAGTTTGCTGTAAGCAGTGCATGAAATAATGCATACAAACTAGCAAAAGTCACATAAACTTCACATAAAAATGATCAGTGAGAGATATTATTGTTGTAGTTACTGTTGTGTATTGCTACATTCATATAAGGGCTGATAAGTCAGTTTGTATATAGAACCTGAATTGCAATTCTTTTTTTTTTTTTTTAATTCCTTTTTGTCTTTTTTACTGACCTGCAACGGGATCGCAACCCTCGGTGTTGCGCCCACACCACGCTCAGCCAGTGAGCGGGAACCGGTCTCCACATGGGATCCGAACCCTCGGCGGGAGCGCCGCCGCACTCCCAAGAGACACACTCTCCAGTGCGCCACCGGGCCGGCCCCTGAATTGCAATTCTGATGATTTTAGGATTCTTCTTGGTATCTGTATAGTACCCTGTGGAGCTAATCCCAGACTTTTTTCTTTTCCAACAAAGTCAATATTAAATGATGTGTTATGCAGGCAGGACATATTAATTTTCTCGTGTTTACTTACATGGTTCATTGGACATTAATAGTATGGAAAACACTTCTTGACTTTTCATGCATAGCAAATACAGACCAAACCCAGTTAAGATGGGGAAAAACCTTTTAATGTTTTCCCTTTAAAGCAATAACTGCTAGAATTAAAAAGCCTTGTTTTTATTAACTATGTGCACCTAAAGCCATAGAGACAAATAAAAATGCAATTTTTTTTTTTGCCATAACTCCAACCTCAGTTCTTTAAAAGATAATATTGGTGACCAGAGAAGAAGCATTTCCAGAAGGCAATATTTATAGAAGTGATAAGTCAGCTAGCCCAGCTGTTATTAAACTTATCATATCATCTGAGTATTAACTTTTCTTAGAGCACCTAGAAGTGAGGAGAACTATAATTACATAAATATAATTAACTATGTATTTTAAAGTGTGTGTATGCCTGTTTGTATTAAGAGCCCCTGGAGTTGTTTAGGACTAATTATAATTTAAAACTCAGACTTCTGAGGCTCCATGCAACTAAGGTTGATGTGGGGGGAAAACGAAGTTATGCAGTATGAGTAACACTGCAAATAAGCATTTTACCAGAGTCCACTTTTTATCAGATGATGGCTTTTGTACATTGTCATCTTTCATTGCAAACAGGGAGTTGTGGCCAAAATGAGGGCTCTCCAGCCTTGCCTCAAGATTGTGCTCTGGGAATTCTCAGTCCAGCTTTTAACTGCATCTAGAACATCTCTGATTCTAGGCCTACATAATTTGCATCCCCACATTTGCTTATTCCTTTGATTTTGCTATCTCTGGCTCTGTGACTGATGCTATCTTTACCACATTCCACTGGTGTTGGGGGCCTTTTATATGTTCTCTTGGCATTTGTTCTTTCTACAACCCTGGGCCTACCTGAGTCAACAACCAGAAATTTGTAACATCTCTGCTGAAAGTAACAGCCAATATAGACCCTGAGGTTTTTTAATGAACCATCTCCATTCAAATTGGGTCTGGGTTAAATATACATTTTGGTAGCTGTCCCGTCCTGAGAAGAAATAGGGATATGAATCTGGAGCACCATAGAGAAATTAATTGAATGGGATTAAATGAGGTAATGCATGTATAACACATAGCACAAAGCCAGGCACATGAGAAACACTTTTGTTAGATTTCTGCAAGGAGGGTATAGAGGTTTTTGAACAGTACACTTGGTTGTTTTCTGCTGAAATGGATGTTTTATGAAATGGCAAATATATGTGAGAGCTACTGACGCAGGTTTTTCCTGAGAGAAGAATTGTTGCTTAATTCCTTTTAGAGAATATTAAATCAGGCCATGTAATCTGCCCTCTACTTCACCTTCCTGTGAAGTCAGGTCTCATTTGTCCTTGCAGACTTCCACATATTTGCTTTTGTCTCATTGAAGCCTGACCAAAAGACAGTGGGATTTACTTGCCTATTTTTATTCTAGAGCATGCTCCTCAAACATGAATGTGCATATGAGTCACCTTGAGGTCTTTTTAAAATGCAGGTTCTCAGCCTGACTTTTTGCATCTCTAACAAGCTTCCCTCCACCCACATAATGATGCTAATGCATGAATTGCACTTTGAGTAGCAAGGTTCTAGAAGATCTAAACCAACCTGGTATAAGGAAATTGGGGCAAAAAAGACATAAACCGTCTCTGCTTTGTTGGGAAAGTAAAACATGGGCAAATGTCCTTGAGCATCTTACCTTTACTTCAGGAAGTAAGAATAGTAGGGTTCAAAGAGTACTTAAATGTCTTCATATTAAAAACATGACTATCCTTTGTTTTATTTCTTTAGAGTCAAGTTTTGAATACCTTTGAGAGAGAACTCTATGCTATCCTGTAAGTTCAGATGAAGCCAGTTGTCATTTCTTTAGCACCACTTTAGCATCATTTAGCATTTAGCATCATTTTATTAGGGTTTACATGATGGCCAGGATTAGTATTATTGTTCATACTGACTTTGAGGGAAGAAACAGAATGAGCCCATTGACAGTGAGCTACTCCTAGTGTCACAGGAGCAGGTCACATATAAACTTCAAGAATTCTAGCTCATCTAAAATGAAGACTAACAAACTACCCTTTATAGGTAGTTCTGAGCAGAAGCATAATCAGACTGCACATGGGCCTCAGAAAACAACTGAAGATGATTTCCAGCAGATTCACTATAGAGTAATGTGCTTTGCCAAGCATTTCCTTCACTGACTCGAGACAAAGAAGATTGCAAAGAATGCTAATTCTGTGCTTTTAGTCCCTTTCTACTATTTGATCAAAAACATCTGTTTGTAGTAGCTATATCTTACAATATTAAGGTTAGGGACCCACCTCCCATTTTTGCCAAATAGGCACAAAATTCAAGTACGATGATTATTAGTGTTTTCCTCACATGAAAAACGAGATGTTTAAAAAAGTCCAGGCATTTCTCTAAGCATATTTATTCTGATCATCCTTGCAAATGGAAACTGTCGGGCCCTCCACATGTTTGAAATTACATATCAAAGAGTGAGAGCAGAGGAGCTAACCCCTCATCTTTACTTACCTGAAGTACTTTCGCCTCTTCTGTCTTCATTATTTTGCTCCTCTTTTACCCCTAGTTTAGGCAAACACGCTGTCCACAAGTGCAGTTATTTGGAGATTCAACAGCACAGAAGTGGGGATCCATGACAACCACTTAGTCAGCATGGGAGCTGCTATTGTGTTTCTGCTGACCATAGCAAGTTTCCTTATGTGATTCTGATGCTAATGCATGTTCCCTACATAGAGACAGAGGCAGGAGTATGCGAGGAAATCTGCTAGAGATGCAGAAAAATGCAGAGAGATTAAGAGGCCAACCACATTATCCCTCTCCTTATCTCAAGGTGAGGCAGGGATGCCTCTGTCAGACAGCAGAGATCACAGCAGGGAATATAATTGTCGTTTGATCTCAGGCAACAAAAACAATGCTTCTGTTTTTCTACAGCTTCTGGCATGATAAGGAGAAAAATCTATGTGTGTTGGAGGATTGGGTTGAGCCCTGAATAACTGATGTCCTTTTATTTCTTGCTTTCCAATAGGGAACAGGAATTTCTTGGTGGTTTCTCATTTTCTTGGTTTTGATTAAGTTACCATATAAAATAATGTATGTGAAAAGTGGGCATTGGTAGAAACTGGATAAATGTTTACAGAAGTGGGATACATTCATTCTTAATGAATAATTAAATTTCATATCATGTTTCCAGAAGTGTGCCTTTACAATTGAGAAAGGTGAATTAAAAAATTGAGAAGAGGGAATAAAAGTCCAAGGCAATCTCACTTCTTTTTCCCCAAAGATGACCATGGTGGTCAGAGAAAATTCTATAAATAGTAGTGCACGAGATCACGATTTCTATTTACTTGGCGATGTCTGCCCAGAGAGGGCACTGCCAATAATTTTTGGCTGGGTTTATCTACTCTTATACATTGAAAAGTTTCTGGGGTTTCAGATGAAAGGTACTGTTATCCAGTGGGCCAGGAGAGCAAGTGAATTGAGGTAATTTGAGGAAAGAAGAGCAAAACTTTTGTCTTTCCTTCACAAAATAAGAGCTAAGAACTTTCCACATAGGGGTGATGGAAAACCTGAACTAGTGGTCAGTAAGACCAAAGGGTGTTTTTCATTCACTCTTTCATTTATTATTTTAGTTGTTAATTTATTCATTCACTCTTCCAAGAAATATTTATCAAATCCTCTTTTTTATGTCAGATATTGTGCTAGAGATTCAGGGAAAAATAAGAAATAGGTGTTACTTATTTGAGGAGTTCACACTGGTAGAGGAGATGGACATATTAAGGAATAATGCTACAACAGCGCACAGTAGAAGAGAACAGAAAATGATGTTTCTTCTGGCTGTGAGTCGGTGGTAGAGAGTGGATCAGGAATGACATGACAGAGGCTATGATATGGGATGTGGTCCTAGAAGAATGCATTAAAATATGAAATATGCATTAAAAACTTAAAGCTATTCATATCCTGTGACACAGAAGTTTTATTTCTAAATACTGGATGAATATCCTAAGAAAACAACCAGGCATATACATGGGTGTTGCTGTAACAATGTATAAGAACAAACAGTGCAATTTTCAACAGTGCAGCCTGGAGTACATACAATTGTAAATGGTGCATCCACACTGTAGAATATTAATGTAGCTGTTAAAAATCATGTTGTAGAAGAATATAGGAGAAAATGTTCATTATATTGTCCAGTGAAAAAAGTAGTTACTTGCAAGGTTGATTCCAAGTGTGTGTATATTTGTACAATTATATAAATATACATATATTTAGAAGAAAGATACATTCCAAAAATACTAACTATGTTTGAATGCTAGGCTTACAGATAATTCTTATAGTTGATCTTTGTGCTTTCCTGAGTTTTCTTTTTTTTATGAATCATTTTGTTAACCAGAAAAAATTACCAAAGAACAAAAAGACTTTTTCTAGTACATGAAATCCTCTGGGATATGTACTCGATCGCCTAGAATTCAAGTTCTCCTTGTACTATTGTGTGACTATATGGACTTGAACAACTTATGAATTTAGCAGGTCTCAGTTTCATCGTATGTCAAATGAGGTTTCTTCTCAAATTTAACATTCACTAATTATTTTTTTCTTATAATGTACCTGTGCCCATACGGGTGATTCAGTTGAATGGCAAAGAAAAAATGCACGAACATTCCAATATATAAAATCAATCCATCCTCACCTCTTGTTGTTGGTATTATGGTGCCTTTGCCATAACCAGAGCAGGGTGTGTTCTGTATAAATAATTTGGAACCTCCATAGTCCCTTTGAAAGATTCGTTTTCCTTGATATGTGTGGTAGGTGGCCCCCTAAGACATCCATGTCCTGGAACCTGTGACTGTTGCCTTATGAAGCAAAAAGAGACGTTGCAGGTATGTTTAAGTCGAGGATCTTGAGATGCAGCAATTATCCTGTACTTTCAAAGTGGGCCCTAAAGGTAATTATGAATGTTCTTATAAAAGAGAGGCAAAATTAAAATAATAATGTATTATACACTTAAAAATTTGTTAAGAGGGTAGATCTCATGTAAGTGTTCTTAGCAAAATTTTAAAAAAAGATTATTCTGGGACAAAGGAGGATGTTTTCCCATGGGAGAGGGTGCCACAGGGACGACTAAAGAAAGGCCTCTGATGACCAGTGGGAGACAGTGTAATTTAAATGCAGGAGGAACTGGATTGCAGAAGTTAAAGAATGATGGGAACAGAGAAAACTAAGGTAAATTTAGACCACTTCTCTCAATGCAGCAAAGGGAAGAATATGGTGTTCCATAAGTCAGCAGAGTCAAGTAAAGACTTAAGATGTTAATTTGAAAGCAAAAGAGAAGGAAGCAGAGGATATTGATGATTTTAAGAAAAAAAGAGGAATATGAAAAAAACATCCAACTCTAAAAGAGCAATTGGTAAGGAACAGACTATATTTTCTAGAGAAATACTTTGGAATTATTTGTCTTTCTTCCTAGGCATGACCTTAGCTTCCTGAAGGAAGAGACTATGTAGGTTTTCTTCGCCCTGCATCCATGGGCACTAGCACAGAGCCTAATACAGACTTGTGATGAAACATTGAAAAAAAAAAAAAAAAAAAAAAAAAAGGAAGGAAAAAGAGAGAGAGGCAGAGGGAGATTTTACTGTAAAGGAGAAGGGGATGTGACAGTAACAGAGAGAGATTTGCAGATGCTATGCGGACGGTTTTGAATATGAACAAAGGGACCATGAGCCAAGGAATGCAGCTCTAGAATCTGGAAGAGGCAAGGAAATGAATTTCCCCCGAGAACCTCCAGAGGCAGCATGGCCCTGCTGATATCTTGACTTTAGTCAAATGGAACTGATTTTGTACTTCTGGCCTCCAGGACTTTAAGAGGTGTCCTGTTTTAAGTCACTTACTTTGTGATAATTTATTATAACAATAATAGGAAACCAACACAAGAAGATTTTTATATTTTTTTACCACATCACACTATGGATTGACTGAATTGTGTCCCTCAAAGTTCATATGTTAGAAACTTAATTCCCACTGCAGCTGTTGAGGGTGGGTAATTCTATTATGGTAATTGAAAGGTAGGGCCTTGAAGAGGTGATTAGATTGTAGGACCATGACCTAGTGAATGGATTAATAATGGTGGTCAGGGACATGGTTCCGAGGGCTTTAAAAGAACAGCACATGAGTGGTTAGTCTCTCTCTCTGCTCCACCATATTCACCACGTGATACCCTGAGTTGCTATAGTCACCATGAGGACAAGACCCTCACCATATGTATTCCCTGGACTTTGGAGTTCCCAGCCTCCAAAACTATAAGCAATAAATTTCATTTTCTTACAAATCACCCAGTTCTAGGTATTTTGTTAGAAGTAAGAGAAATGAACTAATAAAGAAAATTGGTACCAGGACTGGGGTATTGCTTATTACAAATACTTGAACATGTGCAAGTAGCTTTGGAATGGGATGTTGAGGAAAGGCTGGAAGAATTTGAAGGAGCAGGCTAGAAAAAGCCTAGCTACTGGTGGGAGTTTGGAAGACAAGAAAACCAGGAAAGGGTGGAACTTCGTAGAGATTGTTTAAATGGTTGTGACCAGAGGGTTGATAGAAATATGAACAGTAAAGGCCATTCTGAGAAGATCTTGGATAGTAATAAGAAGGGACTTATTGGAAACTGGGGCAAAGATCACCCTTGTTATGAACTGGCAGGGAACTTGGCTGCATTCTGTTCATGCCCCAAAGTTTTATGGAATGTGGAACTTCAAAGTGCCAATACAGGGTACTTGGCGGAAGAAATTTCTAGCAGCAAAACATTCAGGAAACTGCATGGCTTCTTGTAATAGCCTACGCTGAGTTATGGTGGCAAAGGCATGACATAAAGCCAGAATTTAAAAGGTAAGCAGAGTATAAAGATTTAGAAAATTTATAGCCTAGCCATGTGGTAGAGAAGCAGAGAGCATTTTCAGGAAAAAAATTCAGAGGTATAGCCCAGTGACCATTTGTTAAGGAGATGAGTACAGAATAAAGGGATTATCAAGAGAAGGGGAAAAGGCCTTGAAGGCATTTCAGAGATCTTGGAGGCTGTGTCTTCCATTATAGGCCCAGAGGTCTAGGGAGACAGAATGGTCTCAGGGAACAGGCCCAATGTGCCCTCCATAGGCTCACTGCCCAGGGCTACCTTGGGATGCTGCTTCCCACACCAGCACCCAGCTGCTTTGACTGCTCTGGCAATGGCTAAATTGGCTCCAGGTGAGGCTGGACCTGCAGCTTTAGAAAATACAAACCAGAAGGCTTGGCAGTGTGGTGTTAGGTCTGCAGGCTCACAGAATGCCAGAGTTGTGAAGGCTTGGTAGCCTCTACCCCAATTTCAAAGGATGTATGGAAAATCCTGGGGGCCCAGGAAGAAATCTGTTGCAGGAGTGGAGTCACACCTTTGCTAGAACAATGCTGAGCAGAAACGTGGAGTCAAGAGTTGCAGCAGAGAAACCCCATCAGCCCCATGCCTAGTGGAGCCACGAAAGCAGGACCACCATTGAGGCTCTAGAATTGCGGAGCTACCAGTGTACAATGCCAGTCTGAATGAGCTGAGGCATGACCTTAGATGAGTAAAGCCATAGAAGTGGAGCTACCCGAGGACTTGCGGACCTAAGCCCCACACCAGTATGCAGAGGACACCAAACATGGAGACAAGAATGAGCTGAGGCATGACCTTAGATGAGTAAAGCCATAGAAGTGGAGCTACCCGAGGACTTGGGGACCTAAGCCCCACACCAGTATGCAGAGGACACCAAACATGGAGACAAGGTACCTGATTCATCAGCTGTAAGATTTAATACCTGCCCTGCTGGATTTTGGACTTTCTTAGGACCTGTTACCCCTTTCTTTTGGCCTGTTTCTCCCTTTTTGAGTGGGAATAGGTACCTTATGTTTGTCCCACCATTGTATCTTGGCAGCAGATAACTTGTTTTGAATTCACAGATGGGAATTTGGATCTTGGACTTTTGATTTGAAATAAGTTAAGACTTTGGGGATGGAATGAATGTATTTACCTGTGAGAAGGACATGAACTCTGGGGGCCAAGGGTGAAATGCTGTGGATTCATTGAATTATGTCCCCCCCAAATTCATATATTAGAAACAATTCCCACTGTTAACTGTTGAGAATGGGAAATCTTATTATGGTAATTGAAAGGTGGGGCCTTGAAGAAGTGATTAGATTGTAGGACCATGCTGTAGTGAATGGATTAACAATGGTGGTCAGAGGTGTGGTTCTGAGGGCTTTAAAAGGAGAGCATGTGAGAGTCTCTCTCTCTTCTCCACCATATTCACCGTGTGATACCCTGAGTTGCTGTAGTCACTGCCAAGACTAGACCCTCATCAGATGTGTTCCCTGGACTTTGGACTTCCCAGACTCTGAAACTGTAAGCAATACATTTAGTTTTCTTACAAATCACCCAATTCCAGGTATTTTGCTATTAGCAACAGAAAGAGACTAATACACCATGGAACACTCAGGGCTTTTTGTATAATTCTTCCCATGCTGTTTTTCTTGGTCCTGAAAATGCAAATCTCTGAGGACTAGCCTACATTCCTCTTTATCTTCTCTAAGGAAGGTCCATTTGAACTTTATTGAGATTTTTTGAAACTTCAGTATTTAGTAAGCATAAGACTACACAGGCAGGCAGAAAGCAATAGAGCAGGGACATTGTCTTCTAAGAATTATATTTAAAATAAAGAGATTAAACCAAATAATCCTTATGCCTTTTTCAGGTGTATTTTTTAATGGAGGGCCCAGCTGTAGTTATATTCTTTGAATATACTGCTGGTAAGGATCACTTTTGATAACCCCTATTTTTTTTTTTTTTTTGTCTTTTTCGTGAATGGTGAGGGGATCGCAATCCTTGGCAAGGTGTCGCCCGCACCGCACTCAGCCAGTGAGCACACCGGCCATTCCTATATAGGATCCGAACCTGCAGTGGGAGCGATGCTGTGCTCCCAGCACCACACTCTCCCGAGTGCGCCATGGGGCCAGCCCTTGATAACCCCTATTTTTGATTGCTCATACCATTTTTGAGAGTATTATAATATAAGCAACTATATAGCTAGCTTCTCCTTAATGGATATCTTGTTTTAAAAATAGTCTTTTATGCTTTTTAAAAAATTTGTTACTTTATGATTTAATATTAGGAAATTGTAATGCTGTCAGCTTGGGCATCACAGCCATTGGGGATATAATTTGGACAGATTGGTGGTTTTATGTTTGGGACATTTCCTTAATGTGATATGAGTGAGCCTCAGTTGCGTTCACCTTTAACTGCTTTGCTTCTTTCCTGTGAGATCAAATGTCTTGCAAGTGTAGCCTGTATTTCACTGGGTCTCCATTTCCTCATCTCTATTTATGCTTTAACTCACCAAAATCACGAACTTTTGTTTTGTTTATCTTTCTTCCCCTGGTGGCTACTATAATGGTTGCTACATTCTAGGAGTTCAATAACCTTTTAAAATCAATAAGGTTTTTCATTGCCCACCTTACTCTAAGGGAAAAATTACTTGGGAAATCTTGGTTGTGCCTTTATTTTCAGTAAAAGAATAGCAGCCTGATTTGTAATGAGAATAGAAACACAGAAAGCAATGCTTTCCAGATATTACAATCTCAAACTATTATCAAAAATATGGTGAGAGAAATGGTGTTTGAAGGACACGTGGCCAATCATGTCTCTACATTTTCTCTGTCTTCTGTATTAGTCCGTTTCTGCTGCTTATACAAAATACTTGGAACTGGGTAATGTATAAAGAAAACAAAATTTATTGCCTACAGTTTCAGAGGCTGGGAAACCCAAAGCCAGGGAGCACAGCTGGTGAAGGCCTTGGTGGTGATGACAGTGACCCAGGGCTCTCACATACCAGAAAATGGCCGAGCAGAGACAGACTAACTTCTCATGTGCTCTCCTTGTAAAGCCCTCAGAACCACACCCCTGATCACCATTACTAATACAGTCACTATGGCAGGGTCCTACAATCTGATCACTTCTTCAAGGCCCCATGTTTCAATTGCCATAATAGGATTCTCACCCTCGACAATCACAGTGGGAATTAAGCTTCTAATATATGAACTGTAGGGACAAAATTAAACCAGTCCATCACACCTCTCCTTGGATCTGGGCAGCCTCTATATCCAGAGGTCAGAATACTGTCCCTTTGGACCATAGTATCTGGTGTGCCTTTGCGTCTTATAGTCAGTGTCTGTGGTTGAGAGGCAGATTCATCCTGCGTAGCAACCCTAATCAGTTCTTTATGGATGTCTGGAGCATGCGGTGGAAGAGGCAGGTGGCAGCACGCTTGAATACAGAAGAGAGAACTAGGAGGGGCTGCTCACTCTGCCAGCAGCAGCCGTGTGTGTGTGCGTGCGTGTAGTTGGGGGGAGGGGGTATGAAATGCCACCATTTGCTGGTCAGGGCCTGGCTGTCCTATTTATTTACTCCACTTTTATCTTTACTCAACTTTTTTTGGCTCCGAGTTTTTAAAATTTCTTTTTTAGCATAGTAATCCATGTAATTTTATATAAATTTCTCCAGGCAATTTGTTTCATGAAATATTTCAGGGTGACAGAATCAACTTTTCCAAAACTCTGGACAACATTTGAAATACAGGGAAAACAGTCTTTCACAAAGTTATATTAAGAAGTTTAATTAACAAAAATATGTATTAAAATAGAATTGAAAGATAATATGAATCTTTCCATGATCTTTTTCAAGAACCTTTGAATTTTTTCCATGAGCTTTTTCAAATGCCTTCGTGTCTCTCTGTGTGTGTATATTAGATATATGTATATTATATATGTTATATGTGTGTTATATATGTTTATATATATGTATGCACACATACACGCACACATACACACAGATGCTCCTCTACTTACCATGGGGTTATGTCTCTATAAACCCATCATAAGCTGAAAATATCATAAATTAAAATGTGTTTAATACTCCTAATCTACTAAACATCATAGCTTAGCCTAGCCTCCCTTAAACATACTCAGGACATTTACGTTTCTATGGTTGGGAAAGATTATCCAACATAAAGCTTATTTTATAATAAAGTGTTGAATATCTCATGTAATTTATTGAATACTGTGCTGAAGGTGAAAAACAGAATGGTTGTATGTGTATTCAAAGTATGGTCTCTACTGAATACGTATTAATGTTGTACCATCATAAAATTGAACCATTGTAAGTTGGGGACCATCTCTGTGTGTGTAATGTTTAAAATATACCAAATACATGTGGACATTAATAATACCTAGGAGTCCTCAGTCTGCAAAGTCTATTCAAATCATCACTTCATAATCAGTAACTCTTAATTTAGTTTCCTGAAAAACATGTGGTTCTTTTCCTTACATCTTCTAATTCCTTCAAATTCTTCAGGATTTGAGAGCATAGGGTATCTTTTAGGGGAACTCTTTCTCAGCTCTGTCTGGGTCAAACCAGTCTCACTCTTTTCCACTGAGTGTTTATGTCATGCCAAACCAGGATTCCTCTGTTCTAGGAATTCAGTAATGTAGGCAGATGGCCATAGTCTCTGCCTTCTTGGGGATTACAGGCTAGATCCTGCCTCCTTGAGCCAGATCTTTTGACACTTTGTCTTCTGGAAGCCAGGATAATGAGTACCTGTTCCTATCACTGGGTTGGAAGGGCATCATCTATCTCTTACTTTTCTTGTCTCTCGTCCTTCTAGCCACCCCTTTTGACTTGGAGGGAGAGTGGCTTCCTCCATTTTGTTTAATGGCTACCATGTTTACTCAATCAGACAATGCTCTCTCTTTCTCCCCAATTATATTTGTACATTTAGTATGTTTGTAGTAAATTGTTCCATTTTTCTCTTTGTAATGATGCAGCATATAAATAATATGCTAATGAACTCCTGGCCTCACATGGGTATACCTTTTATATCTATACATAATGTAGATCTATTAAATACATGAAGAACTGCAAGGCTCCTGAAAAATGATAATTTATTTAGTACAAACCTCATATGTCTAAATGGATCTCTTCTCTGATCTTTGCTTTTCCTTTTACCCCTACTTCCTTTCTTTACTCTTTCTTTTTTTTTCTTTTTCCTTTTACTATTTGCTGTCACTAAGCAATGTTCATGTCAATGGATTAGACTTACGTTCTATGAAATTAAACCTTTAGCAGAGTATTCATTTTTGGTGTTTCCCTTTGTTGCTGCCTGATTTTGTCCTTACGGAGAAACTGTGGAAGTTGTTGCCCTAATATGATGATAACTTTTGCTTGAAAATTTACAGTCAGAGCTAATTAATGCTGCTGATGGCTAGAGGCATTTCTCCTCTCTTGGCAATTATGCTGAACTTGGTCAATGTGGCGGCTGGTTGGATGAAGCCAGAAGTCTGTTAAAAAAAAGGCAACAAAAACTTGACTCATTAAAACATTTTCAACCAGAAATTTAATAAAAAAAAAGGCTTAACTTCTCATTAAAGTTTGAATGCTATTCCCTCAGGCTTGGGGATTTGCTCTATTCTAAATCTCTGACAAAAAAGGCAACAAAAACTTGACTCATTAAAACATTTTCAACCAGAAATTTAATAAAAAAAAGGCTTAACTTCTCATTAAAGTTTGAATGCTATTCCCTCAGGCTTGGGGATTTGCTCTATTCTAAATCTCTGACGAAACAGCTTCTGAAGTGTATTCGATTCAACTGGGGATTGCTATATAAAAGGGTCTTTGGGTCTACACACTCTTTAGGAGAGTTAGCTTCCTTAAAAGTCACTTCTTCTTTCCTGACTAAAATGTGAGGGATTAAAAAACCATTTAACTGCCTTTGAGTTGCTGAGGCTCTCTCAAGCCTGCCAGGTGGGACCTGGCTTTTGGGGGGTGTAAAACACTGCCAGACTCCGATAGAAATGGAGAGGGAATTGATGACAGAAATAGCAAATCTAACTCTGAAGGTTAGCATCCTTAGATGAAGTCCACATCGGCTATTGAAAATGCCACCAGTAGACCCTTCAGGTTGGCTCTTGTAATCTTTGCTAGAGTCATCTAGGAATCCACCCAGTTTATTACTACTTCATAAAAATGAAGCTGGTCATCAGGGTCAAGTGCACGGTGAGGTCTCTCAGTGAATAATTGTTCAAGACCAGAGCAGCAGTTTTCTCACTCAGCTTCCTGCAGTCCTAAGTTCCACTTTGTTCCCTGTATCCCTTGGACAAAACCTCTGAGTTTTGCCCCTTCCATTCTCTTCTGCACTTTCACAGTTGCTAGTGTCAGTGAAGTTTTCAGCTGAAGGTGTAAGTGTTTCTTGAAGGAGCAAAGTAAGACTCTACAAGTGTGATGTGACTTCAAGGTTACTGTGCCAATTCTGGCAGCTATCAGTTCTTGCTAATTGCTCTGGGTACAGTACACCTGTGTCAGTGAAGTTTTCAGCTGAAGGTGTAAGTGTTTCTTGAAGGAGCAAAGTAAGACTCTAGAAGTGTGATGTGACTTCAAGGTTACTGTGCCAATTCTGGCAGCTATCAGTTCTTGCTAATTGCTCTGGGTACAGTACACCCTCCACCCCACTTTCCCACAGCCGTCATAGACACATAGAGGCATGAAACTTTACAAAGCTACCTTGCCCAGGTTCATGCCTTAAGGAAGGTCACAGCCTACCTCGGACGGGTCCCCCAAGAGCACATGGTCAAGAATTACCTTCTCTTTGAGGTGATTTTCAGTAGCAGCACAATTGACTGAATAATACTGCAAAGGAAATTACACTTATCTTCGGCACTTTTCCACTTCCTTCCTGAGACCCTTTTGCATCTTCTTACCTCCCTTTCCTGCCTCCCTTAGTGAGAGTGTTCTCTAGATGATTGGAGCAAGTCATCTGGCCATCCACTCAGACTCTCCCTCTCTTCTTTCTGTCCCTAGGGCTCTAATTTTTAAATGTTAGTATGCATAAGAATTGCCTGGGGTGATTATTAAAGAAATTCAGAATGAGGGTTACTTCTGGGGAAGGGTTGTGGGGGTGGGTAAGATACAAGAAAAGATACTTCACCAAAGAGGATATGTAGATGGCTAATAAGCACAAGAAAAGATGTCCAATATCATTAGCCATTAGAGAAATTCAAATTAAAATCACAATTAACTATTACTACACACCTATCAGAATGGCTAAAATGAAAAATACTAACACCAAATGCTAGCAAAGATGTGGAGAAACTCCATCATTCATTCATATGTTGCTGATGGGAATGTAAAATGGAACACCCTCTCTAGAGAATTGTTTGGCAGTTTCTTCCAATACCGAAAATGGACTAGCATAAGACCTAGCAACTATACTCATGAACATTTATCCCAGAGAAATGAAGACTTATTTTCATATAGGAACTTGCACAGAAATGTTTCTAGACATTTTATTCAGAAAGTACCCAGAAGTCCTTCAGTGGGTCGGTGGTTGAACAAACTATGGTGCGTCCATATCATGGGACATGATTCAGCAATAAAAAGGAATAAGTATTCCTACACACAGCGACTTGAATGTACCTCAAGGAAATTATGCTGAGTTAAAAAAAAGTCTACTTCAAAAGGATAGTAAATACTTCATGATTCTTTTTGTGTAATATTTGTGAAGTAGTATAATTACAGAAATAGAGTATAAACTTGTGGTTTACAGGGGTTGAGAATTGGGGGAAAAGGGATGGGTCGGTCTATGAAGGGGTAACATGAGGGAGACTTGTGATGCTACAGTTTAGTATCTTGATTGTTGTGGTGGTTATGCAAGGGTATGCATTTTAATTGCACAAAGCTATATATAAACTTAAAAACACACAAACACAAACACACACTGCACACGTAATTGGTGAAAATGAATAAGCTCCCTGGATTGTACCAATGCCAATTTATTGGTTTTGATATTGAACTTAATTGTATAATATATTAACACTGAGATAGGCTGGGGAAGGGGACATGAGATTTGTCTGTACATTTCTTTGCAACCTCTCAGGGATCTATAATTACATTTTTAATAAAGTAAAAAAAAATTAGAATCACTCCAGATTTAAAGGGATGGTTTTCATAAGAGTGAGAATACCAGGAATTAGAATTAATGGGGAAGGTTGGGGGTGGGTGTGAACTTTGAAGACTAATCACCAGAAACCCCCAGAAAGCCCATCTGATATCTTCTAACCCCCATTTAACTTTCAAACTTGTGAGCTAATTAAGAGCTTATACTGTATGCTGCTGAGACTTAGTGGTAGCTTGTTGTGAAGCATTAATATGGCTATAATACAGGTAGGACCTACTTTTATTTTTAAATGTATTTCTGTTGTCTCCATTTAAACGCTCAAAGAAGACAAAGGTAATAACTTACATTTATCTGCATTTGCTATGCTTCTTGATAGTATGCTTGGAATATGATATTCAAGAAATATTGATCGCTTTCTGAATACTGATAATTACCAAGTTTAAGATCATTTTGATGAAAGTATTCTCAAATCCTTTATCTCATGTGACATCAGTAATGTTGAAAATTTTTAAAATGAGAGATAGCAACGGATCTTGCTCTTGAAGCTCTGGGGCGTTCCCTGTAAGATATGTTAATGAATATGATAGTTTCAGAATTAATGCCATCGTCTTTTCTAATGAATTGGTATGCTGTGAATATTTTTCAGAAGAGAGAATATATAAACCATCATATTTTTATTTTTCTCTTGGCAGTCATGACACTCAGAGCCAAATTTAATGTTCAGTGATATCAAGCTTCCTACTTGTGTTATATAGAAACCTCTCATCTGCTTTTGTTATATATTTTTTAATCAACCAACAATTCATTGGTATCTTAATAATGTAAGGTTTTTATAAATCAATTATAAGAGTGATAAAACACACAGTGCTTTGTTTCCTGTTAAAGTTTTTTGCAATGATCCATTTTAAGTAAATTTAAGTGTAACTTATATGCAGAAAAGTACACAAATCATAAGTGTATATCTGAATATGTACAAAATAAGCATATCACTTAAATCATTGCTCTCATCAGAACATACAGCATTTTTGTCGCAGCAGAAATTCTCCTTAGTCCCCCATCTAGTCATTTTCAAGCCTTCTCCAAATGTATCACTTTCCCTAATTCTAACCCCACAATTAGTTTTGCATATCTTTAAACTTTATATAAATAGAATCATGTAATACCTACTCTTTTCTGACTGTCTTAATTTTATCAGTTTTATGTGTGTGAGATTCACTCATGTGGTTGTGCATAAAAGCTGTTCATTTATTTTTTTTATTGTGTAGTATTCCTTATATGAATGTGCCACCGTTTATTTATCTATCTACTCTACTTCTGGTGGACGTTTGTGATTTTGCACAGTTTGGGACAAATACGAATAGTACTGATAGAAACATTCACGTGCATGCTTTTGGAAAACATATCTATGAATTTCTGTGCAAGTCACTCGGGAGGACAACGACAAGGTCGAAGAATATGTCTAGATTCAGCATTCATAAGTATTACCAAATATTTTTCCCAACTTACACTCCCAGCAGTAGTTCACCACATTCTGGCTGATATTTGGTATTATTAATTTATTTAACTTAAGTCATTCTGGTTGCTGAGTGGTGGTATCTCACTGTGTTTTAATTTGCATTTCCTGGATGAGGATGAAAAATGTTTCATATACCTAGTGGCCATTTGTTTATTTTCTTTGATCAGGTACCTGTAGGAACACTGTTGGTGCTTTGCCCAGAACTCCCTGGATTCTGATTATTGTTTATGCATTTCTCCCCCAACTTCTGGTGCAGCTGCTTCTAATGATTGTACCTGCAACTGACTCTCTTCAGAGGACTATGCTTGGGCTTCTGCAGTTTACTTATTCAGTTTTTTTCTTTAATGTCTTTGGAAGATTTTGGAACCTAGGTTGTGCTTGTCTAATAAGAAAAGTTAAGAAGTTTTCTGTTTTTTCAAATGCTACGGAGGAGTTTGTGTAAGACTATTGTTTCCAGCTTCTGAAAATTCATATCCAAAAATTACTCTTTTCAACTTGAATTATAATTTTTTCCCATTTTCACATACCACCAATGATCATAAATCTTTAATTGGGGTCTTTGTATCCCTGAGAAGATGTGGCAGTGTGCCTAAGTCATGCAATGTCGCAGTATGAACAAACACATCATACACTATAGGATATCAGTTTAATAAAAACTTATAGGTTATTTTCACAATAAAACAAATATAAATGTATTATGAAATTGGAAGCAAAATTCACATGAATTTTCAAGTTAATACATATTACTTCTTACTACATCTCTCAGTCTTCTTTGGATTGTAACTACTCTCTCCTACATTAAGGGCATTTTGGAACAGGAATTAGAGTAGCAATAAAATAGTGTTTTTCATATCAATAAGATGGCATCATGACAGAGGAGAAAGAAAATGTCTTTTGGAATGAAAAGAGATATAAGTTCAAATCTTATGTCTGTCTCTTTCTAGATAGCTATCTCTTCTAGCTTTTATATTACCTTGAACAAATGACTTATTTATCTATTCATTTTAGTTTTAACAACCATAAGTTGGAAATAGTACAGGATAATTATTTTGCAATACATGTAAAACATAGAAATTACTTCTGGTTAGTTCACTAAAGCTTTGCAGCAAACAACACACATCTAGGTAAGAGGCTGTGTCAAGAAAGAAAATGATAAATGGAGAAGGAACCAGGAACAAGTGAATTTAGAATCTCTGGTTGGGATGAAAGTCACTGGGGTAGAGATGGGGATGCAGATAGGTAAAAGCAAGTCATGAATTGTGAGTTTAAACTTCTTTTAGTTGTTCAGAACTGCATCGACCTGACAGTTCTCAACTTTTGGTGTCAGTGAATGTTCCAGGCCACATTAATTAATCTCTTCTTTGAACCTGAATATAATTTAGCTATGCTAAATAAGCACTTACTTACAGCCAAATGTTTCCAAATATAATTTTGTTTCCCCTAGGAGACTGTTAAATTACTCCAGGAAGAGAATGTCCTCTTAGCCTCTAGCATGATGTCATTCAAAATGTCTTGTAGATTGTGGAATATCTGAAAAGTATGAAACAAATTCAAACACAGTATAAAGACTTGATTCTTCTACTGCTAGCAAGTACTTGCTTACCTGGTCAACAATTTATTCAAAGAAACGTGTGGCTTTTCTAATATGATCTAGCTATGTTATCATTTTTTCTTTGATGGTATGGAAGAACTATGCTTCTCATGTTTGGGTGCTTGTCTACATGTTCCCCTTTCCATCTCACCAAACAGACTGGTTCCACTCCAGGTAGTTTCCATTGTCACAAGTACATGAAAAAGTCTTGTCACTAAATATGGGATGGAAATAGGTCATTTTGTAGCTGTTATAGTACTAGAGAGTTTTTTTTTTAAATAAAATTATGCTGAGCAAGTTTGTTCTCACTGTGAACAAAGTGTTTGATCTGGTCTCCCATCATTAGCAGAAAGTGATTATTGTGAAACATTCTCCTTGCATTTCATGTAAGCAGAGCTGGCCAATGGGTAGGCCTGATGCCTATGACAAAATATCTCCTTTTCTGGTCTGCCACAGTTTCTGAAATTCCGAAAGTCTTTTGGGATAATGGTGTTTGTTTTAAAGGTTACCTTTTCTACTTCAGTTAAGTTATCTGAATGAGAAACACATCCATATATTAGCAGCTTGGTTAATAATATATTAATTTAAGTAGTAGATTTTGGGAACCAGTGGTTTAGTTTGCTTAGGAATTAAGACAGTGGTCTGACAAGTTTTATATTGAATTTAAGAGTAAAAAAAGACTTCACATGAAAGTCAAAATTTAAGACCCTGGGATTTGGATATTTTGGAAGATAAAAATAGGTGATGAAGACAGAAAAATACACCTAAAAGGAGCAAAGAACACATAAGATTTTGTCTCCTTGACCATTTTTCCTAAGTTTGAAAATGTCTCTAGCTTAGCAACTATATTTTTCTAAGAGCTTTCAAATCTAGAACTAGAAGATGGAAGTCTGTGCATTGCTTTAGTGGGAATCACCAAATAACTGTCTTTAGGGAACAGGCAGGTAGCACAGGAGAGTTGTCTTGGTAGGAACAGTGGTGAACTGGAGAGTGTAGCCCCAATAAAATATTTTTCCATGAACCAAAATCAGGTGGTGAACCAACCAGTTCTCAAAGCCTGTTTTCAATACTTATGATCTCATTTGGATGGATACCATTAAAATAGAATCCCAACAGATTTTTTTCTGAGCTGAAAGGAAAACTTCATAAGGCATCCTACAGTTTAAAAGTCAATATTCACCACATTGAAGACCAGAGCAAAAAGCTATAAATGGCTTTTTTTTTTGTTGTCGATTTACTGCCTAAGCCTACTTAATCCACTTTTATTAAGAGTTTAAAACATAGACATCTCAAACATAGTTTTGATTAGTCAACAAGATAAGAGCATAGGATGCTATAATAAAGAAGAGAAAATATTATTTTAGGGAGTGGTGTGTTTGGAAATACTAGGTGTACCTAGGCTTTTAAAGAGGGTACTTGGCACCGTGTGATAGGTCATGTTCTATGAGGCTGCATTTGCATGAGGTCTGGAGCTACCTTTGCTTTGCTTTCTTTCAGGCATATGCAACCTTGTCAAATTCTTCTTTTTTTCCTTCAAGCAATCTACAGGAGACCCATGAATATCTGAGAGATGTAAATGTTTAGCAGCATAATCCAAAGCCCTGTAGAGATTGTCAAATGGAAAATTGTTTCAGTGCAAATACTTTGGTCAGGTATTCTTTAAGCACTTCCCTGATTATTTTCCTACCCAGCAATCCATTTGTCACATTCCCAGAACCCAGAGACAATTGCATAAAATTTCTTCTAATTCCACTGTGTTTTCTTTCTTTCTTTCTTTCTTTCTTTCTTTTTTTTTTTTTTTGTAAATCAAGGAGTAGTTTTTCCAAGATCTTATTTTAATGTTACTGCGAAATTAATTTCAAACTGACTCTTCATAAATCTTTTCTTCACAGTGAAAGTTGCATGGACATTACAGTGGTTAATATTACAAATAAAGAGTCATTTACAGATGGTTTTTGAGAGCAAATCATTGTGCTTCTCTGGTGTTCATTTGTTGTCTTTGATGATTCAAATTCTTAGAAGTAAATATGGAAACCTTGACCACATTTTTAAAAATTGGTATGGCAACATAGTAATTTAGTAAATAAAGGCACAAGCCTGAGCTGTATTGTTGAATTAACCATCAATTTAAGAGCATACTGAATTAGGAGTCGATGGAAGATGACCTGGGTTGAATTCTTGACTTTGTGTTTTAATTGTCTTGTACACGAATTTCTATATATACAAGTTTAACTTTTGGTTCCAACCATTAGTAAATTCCACAAAATGTTTCTTCAAAGCTAAAAGCATCTCAATGACAAATTATCTTATGACTTGGAGGTATCCCTAACAAGCTTCATAAATGGATTTTGTGTGGTGTTTTTAAGTATGGAAAGTTGTAGTACCAATTGGTGAAATAATTTTTCATGAAATCTCATGGCTTTGCCAAGTGTGAAAGTGTGGTAGTATTAAATCTCTCCAGATCCCAAGTTAACTTAGTATGGAGATGTGCAATTCTGGCACTTAAAAAACCCATATGGGCTGTACAGTCTTAAAAAGTTTAACATTTTCTGACCTTCTGTGGTATAAAATAATTGTACTAGAAGCCAGAATTTGTGGGTTTTAGTCTTGGCTCTGTTACTAACCAGCTGTGTAATTTTGGACAAGTTCATTTTCTTGTATGATTCAGGATTTTCTCTATTATAAAATGAAGTTAGGCTAAATGATTTCACAGGTCCCTCTCTATCTAATCCTGTGTTATGCAAGTGATCTCTGGGTTCAAGTCCTAAATTTATCACCTGTTAGTCAGGTGATGGTAAATTAATTTCTCTTTTCCTTAGTTTTATTATTGGTAGAATCTATATAAGAATAGCACAATATAGGAAGGTACAGACTACTGCCCTGGAGGCACCTGCCCATGGTCCCTGAATGCCTTCAGGGGACCAGACTCCAGTCCTGGAAAGCTCTGCTCATGGCCAGAAGAGGAGTCAAGGTGGTATACCACAGCTAGTGCCACACCTACTGTCACACAAGGATGGTTCACCACCGCAATAGCAGTTAGGGCCACTCTACAGGCAGCCCACCACACACTCAACTACACTGATACAAAAAGAGTCACCAGTGGAGCCTGCAAATAGAGGAGGTTATCTTTATCCTCATAGCCAACCATGGAGTAATAGAAGAAGCAAGTGCTCTACCAGAAAACCAAACATCAATGAAAAAATACTAGAACTACAAACAAACAAGAAGATATGGCACCACCAAAGGAGTACAGTAATGCACAAATACCAGACCCCATAAACAGAAAACCCTTGAAATGTCTGAAAAGGAATTCCAAACAACTATGTTAAGAAAACTCAAAGAGATTAGAGAAGACTTAATTAGAGAGCACAATGAAACAAGAAAAAATATCAAGGATATGAAGGAAGAAATTTACAAAGAGACTGATATCTTAAAAAAGAATGTAGCAGAACTCCTAGAAATTAAAGGTTCACTCAATGAAATAAAAACACAACAGAGAGCTTGAGTAGCAGGCTAGAGCAAGCAGAAGAAAGAATTTCAAATCTCAAAGAGGGTCCTTTTGAAATAAGCCAGGTGGACCAAAAAAAAAAAAAAAAAAAAAAAAAAAAAAAAAAAAGAAAAGAAAAGAAAAAAAGAATTAAAAATAATGAAGAAAATCTAAGAGAGCTGGTAGGCAACCTCAAGTGCTCAAACATCCAAATCATGGATATTCCAGAAGGAGAAAAGAAAGGAAAAGATATTGAAAATGTATTCAAGGAAACAATAATAGAAATTTCCCAGGCATAGGGAGAGATGCAGACCTTAAGATCCTGGAAGCCCAAAGATCCCCAAACAGATTCAATCCAAAAAGATCCTCTTCAGGACACATTACAGTCAAATTTGCAAAGCTCAAAAACAAAGAGAGAATTTTAAAAGCAGCAAGAGAAAAGTGTCATCATTTATAAGGGAGTCCCCATCAGACTAACAGCAGACTTCTCAACTGAAACCCTGCAGGCCAGAAGAAAGTGGGATGACATATTCAAAAAACTGAAAGAAAAAATTGCCAGCCAAGAATTCTATACACAGCAAGGATCTCATTCAAAACTGAGAGATAAATAGTGTATTTGCCACCAAACAAAAATTGTGGGAGTTCACTACCACAGGACCAACCCTGCAAGAAATTCTCAAGGGAATCCTGTATCTGGAATGTGAAAAATGAAAATCACTATCACAGATACACGAGAAAGAGCAAAACCCACCATTGAACCAAAAATGCAAATGAGAAAGAAAAAGAAGCTAAATCATGCCACCTCAAATTTCCAACTAACATTGGAGACAAGAAATAAAAGGGGAAGAAATGAGCAAAAGATAATTAAAACAACTAAACAAAAAGCAATAAAATAACAGGAGTAAAACAATACCTATCAATAACAACCCTAAATGTAAATGGATTAAACTCCCCATTCAAAAGACATAGACCAACTGATTGGATTAAAAACCTAGACCCAACAATAGGCTGTCTTTAAGAGATTCACCTCACCTGTAAAGACACACACAGATTAAAAGTGAAGTGATGGAAAAAGATATACCATGCAAATGGAAACCCAAAATGAGCAGGAGTAGCTATTCTTATAGTGGATAAAATAGGCTTTAAACCAAAATCATAAAAAAGAGACAAAGAAGGCTACTATATAAAGATGAAGGGATCTATCCAGCTAGAAGACATAATAATCATAAATATGTGTGCACCCAATACTGGAGCACCCTGATATATAAAGTAAACACTCTTAGACCTAAAGAAAGAAATAGACCCTAACACAATAATAGTGGGTGACCTGAACACCCCTCTCTTAGTATGTGACAGATCTTCCAGGCAACAAATCAACAAAGAGACATGGGAATTCAACTACAACTTAGACCAACTGGACCTGGCAGATGTCTACAGAATGTTTCATCAAAGAACTAAAGAATATACTTTCTTCTCATCAGCACATGGAACATTCTCCAGGATAGAATACATGTTAGGTAACATATCTAGTCTCAGCAAATTAAAAAAAAAATGAAATCATTCCAAGTATCTTTTTAGACCACAGTGAACTAAAACTGAAAATCAATAAAAAGCAAAACTCTGGAAACTATACAAATACATTGAAACTAAACAATAGACTCCTAAATGACCTATGGATTCAAGAAGAAATTTCTTGAAACTAATGAAAATAAAGATACATCATACCAAAACCTGTGGGATACTGCAAAAGCAGTATTGAAACAGAAGTTTATTGCAATAAACACTTACAGCAAAAGAATAGAAAGGCTTCAGATAAACGACCTAATGTTATACCTCAAAGAACTAGAAAAACAACAACAATCCAATCTTAAAAGTAGTAGATGGAGAGAAATAATCAAGATTGGAGCAGAACTAAATGAAATAGATACCCCCAAAATGATACAAAAGATCACTGAAACAAAAAGTTGGTCTTTTGAGAAGATAAATAAAATAGGCAAACCATTATCTAGGTTAACAAAAAAAATAAAAAATAAAATAAAAAAAAGGAGAGAGAAGACCCAAATAACAAAAATCATAAATGAAAAGGGAGACATTACAACCAATATCAACAGAAATATGAAGAATCATTAGAGACTTTTATAAATAACTGTACTCTAACAAATATGAAAATCTAGAGGAAATGGATAAATTTCTGTACACATACAAAATACGAAGACTGAACCAAGAAGAAGTAAAAATACCTGAACAGACCAATAACAAGCAATGAGATTGAAGCAGTAATCATCAATCTTCCAACAAAGAAAAGCCCAGGATCAGATGACTTTACAATCGAATATCAAACTTTTAAAGAGGAATTAATACCAATTATCCTCATACTATTCCAAAAATTGAAACAGAAGCCATTCTCCCAAACTCATTCTATGAGGCCATCAGCACCCTGATGGCAAATCAAGACAAAGATACAACAAAAAGAGAAAATCCTTTTTCGAGGCCAATATCCTTGATGAATGTAGATGCAGAAATCCTCAACAAAATATTAGCAATCAGAATACAGCAACACATCAAAAAATTTATATACAAAGATCAAGCAGAATTTGTCCAGGGATGCAAGGATGGTTCAACATACAAAAGTCAATAAATATGATACACCACATCCACAAAATCAAGGACAAAAACCATAAAATTATCTCAGTAGATGCAGAAAAAGCATTTGACAAAATTCAACATCTCTTCATGATATGCTCAACAAATTAGGTGTAGAGGGAAAGTATCTCAATACAATAAAAGCCACCTATGAAAAGCCCAGCACCAGTATCATCCTGAATGGGAAAAAAACTGAAGGCTTTTCCCTTAAGAACAGGAACAAGACAAAGATGCCCATTCTCACCATTCTATTTCACACAGTACTGGAGATACTAGCCAGAGCAATTGGTCAAGAGAAAGAAAGAAAAGGCATCCAGATTTAAAATGATGAAGTCAAACTGTCTCTATTTGCAGATGAAATGATCCTCTATATCTAATGACTCTACCAAAATACTCTTAGAGCTTGTTAATAATTTCAGTAACACTGCACTATAAAAAATCAATGCCCCCAAATCAGTTGCATTTATGTTCCCCAATAATGAGCTAACAGAAAGAGAAATGAAGAAGGTAAGTCCATCTACAATAGTCACCCAAAAAATAAAACTCCTAGGAATCAATTAACCAAGGAGGTGAAAGATCTCTACAATGTGAACAACAAACCACTACTGAAAGAAGTTAAAGAAGACACAAAAAAGTGTAAAGACATTCCATGATCTTTGATTGGAGGAATTAACATTGTGAAAATGTCCATAGTAGCCAAAGCGAGCTACAGATTCAGTGCAATCCCCATTAAAATACCAATAACACTCTTCACAGAAATGGAAAAAAAAAAATCTAAAAGTTCATATGGAACAAAAGACCCTGAATAGCCAAAGCAATCCTCAGCAAAAAAATAAAGCGGGAGTCATTACACTATCTGACTTCAGGTTATATTACAAAGCTATATTAACCAAAATAGCATGGTAGTGGCATAAAAATAGACACTCAGACCAGTGAAGCAGAGCAGAGAATCTAGAAATCAACCAACAGGCTTTCAGTCAACTGCTATTTGACAAAGGCAACAAAAACATCCACTGGGGAAAAGACTGACTCTTCAGTAAGTGGTGCTGGGAAAATTGGATATCTGTATGCAGAAGAATGAAACTAGACCTGCACCTCTCAGCACATACTAAAATCAACTCAAAATGGAGTAAGGACTTAAATATAAGATCTGTAGCTGTAAAACTACTAAGAGAATATATAGGGGAAACACTTCAGGAACTAGGACTGGGCACAGACTTTATGAACAAATGCCCCAAAGCACAGGCAAGAACAAAAATGTAAACCAATGGGACTGTATCAAGCTAAAAGTTTCTGCACAGCAAAGAAAATAATCAACAGAGTGAAATGACAACCTATAGAGTGGGACAAAATATTTGCAAACTACATATCTGACAAGGGATTAATATCCAGAATATACAAGGAACTCAAGCAATTACAAAGTAAAAAAACCAAATAACCCAATTAGAAAATGGGCTAAGGAGCTGAATAAACATTTTTCTAAGGAAGGCATACAAATGGCCAAAAGGTGCATTAAAAAATACTCAGCATCCCTAGTCATCAGGGAAATGCAAATTAAAGCCACATTGAGATATCATCTCACACTAGTTAGACTGGCTATAATAAAAAGATGGAGAATAACAAATACTGGTGAGGATATGGAGAGAAGGGAACGCTTCTATACTGTTGGTGTAAATTAGTACAACCACTATGGAAAACACTATGGAGGATTCTCAAACAACTACAGATATCTCTGCCTTACAGTTCAGCAATCCCACTTATGGGTATATACCCATGGGAATGGAGATCTTCATTTTGAAGGGATACCTGAACTCCCATATTCATTGCAGCTCTCTTTACAATAGCCAAGATATGGAACCAACCTAAATGTCCATTGACAGATGACTGGAAAAGGAAAATATGGTATGTATACACCATGGAATACTACTCTGCCTTAAAAAAGAATTATGGCCTTTGCAACAACATCGATGAGCGTGGAGAAATTTATGTTGAGTAAATTAAGCCAAGCACTGAGAGAAAAATACCACATGTCCTCACTCATAAGTGGGAGCTAAGAGAGAAGGAAGGAAGGAAAAAAGACCACAGTACTGCCTTGGACTTGCAGAGGGAGAGAGCATACCTAGGTTTGCAGAGTGGGGTAGTGGGAGGGGGTATGGGGAGGGAGATCGTGGGTTAATTGGGTGGGGGAACATGAGGAATAATCTCAATTTGTGGTAATGGGTATGCTGATGGTATTGATCTAGCCATCCCATCTTGGGGACAAGTGGTGACAGTCAGCTCTATACCCCATGAATATTCATAACCGATGGAAAAAAAATACTATAATGTAGGGAATAAATAAGCCAATTCATATACAGAGATTTGCTCATAATTAGTGTTCAGTAAGGGTAGCTATTGTTATTTGAATCTGGGTCTAGCAAACTGAATACTCAATTTGAGGCAAATCACTTGTATTGGGGGCCAGCACTCTCCATTGACCATGTTACCTCATAAGAAGTCATTTAATTTTGAGAGAAATAAACTTCACTCTTCCCAACCTCCCCCATTGACAATTTGGATAAATTAATCTATCCATACATTCTTAAACACGTTTTTTTTTTTTTTGTTTGTTTATCACAGTGGAAATTTCATTGCAGAGAGGCTGTGTGGGGATGGTTAGAAGCATAAATTGATCTGTCGATTTGGAAATTTTATATTAAATATGGTGGCACTTCTAACTTCAATCTAAATTTAACTCAGCCTTTACTAAAAATTGGAAATGCATAGAGTTTTTTTTTTTTCTGGAAAACCTAACCATATACTTAATCTAAATGTTGTAGACATTTTCCTGTGGCTCTCAGGAAGAGGTCCTTGAGCCCTCACTAAGCTTCTCCTTCAATGACAGTTGCCTATCTGAATTTCTGTTGAATGCACAGAGTAAATAGGCAAGGATAGCACTGAAATCATCTAGTTACACAAATATTTAAAGCAAATAATACTGAAGAATTTGTAACAGAAAAGTAACAGTCCTTTTCTCTATTCTTCTTTATTCCCAGCTCCACTTCCCAGAAGCAACTACTTCTTACCATCTCTCTATTTAGTTCACATGGTGTTGCCTCCATAACTCTATTAACCATGGTACTGTAGCTATTGTTCAATTAGCAGACTTTAGAAATTATTTTTAAATTTGACTCTTAACTATATGAATGCAATTTTGCTCTTTTACACATCTCTCTCCTATTTATTGCCTATATATATAGACAGATAGATATAGATGTACACACACACATAGATATAATTGCTATTCTCCATTTCTTCACTTTGACTTCTACCCACATAATTTAAATTTTATTTCTTATTTTCTTCTAGACTATTTTCTTCTCCACCCTGGAAGATGAGGACACATTTCCTCTATCTATTTTCATCACTTCTACCTGGAAACTTATAATAACATATACAAGGTCAAGTTTGATGACTCCTGTGATTTGTCCATAAACTTATCTCAAAAATTGAGAAAGGAAAAATGTGCTTACATCATGAGAAGTCAGCATTGTTCATTACATAGCTAGTGTGTTATGATTATATATCCTTTCTACAGTTCCAATATCACAACCTTTGTGACTCTCAAAATAATTCAGACCTAGTATCAAATTCAAGTTTGTTTTTTTTGGTATATACTGTAATTCTCCCTTATCTGTAGTTTCACTTTCTGTGATTTCAGTTACCCCTGGTCAACTACAGACTGAAAATACTAAATGGAAGTTTCCAGAAATAAACTATTTATAAGTTTTAAATTGCAGGCCATTCTAGGAGCGTAATGAACTCTCACACCGTACTGCCACCTCCTGAGATATGAATCATCCCTTTGTCCTGCGTATCCACACTGTATACACTACTCCCCCACTCGTCGCTTAGGTGCTGTCTCAGTTATCAGGTCGGCTGCTACAGTACCTGTGTTCAGGTAATCCTTATGTTAGTTAGTAATGGCCCCAAAGCAAACTCTCACACCGTACTGCCACCTCCTGAGATATGAATCATCCCTTTGTCCTGCGTATCCACGCTGTATACACTACTCCCCCACTCGTCGCTTAGGTGCTGTCTCAGTTATCAGGTCAGCTGCTACAGTACCTGTGTTCAGGTAATCCTTATTTTAGTTAGTAATGGCCCCAAAGCCCAAGAGTAGTGATGCTGGCATACTGTTATAATTGTTCCATTTTATTATTAGTTATTATTGTTCATTTATTCTATGCCTAATATAAATTAAACTTTATTATAGGTAGGTAGGTATGTTTAAAGAAAAACGTAGTATGCATAGGGTTCTGTACTATCTGTGGTTTCAGGCATCCACTGAGGGTCTTGAAACAAATCCCCCGAGGATAAGAGGGGAACTACTGTATTTTACCAGTCCCTTAAACTCATGCTACTGGGTTACAGTTTGTCTTTTATTTGGACCAAGCCTTTCTTGTATGGTTATATTTCTTTTCTGATTGCTTTATTTTATTCTTTTTCCATCTTTGCACTTACAGGGTTTTTAAACTTGAATAAATATCAGAAGCCTGATATTCTCTTGGTCAGAGGTGTGGTGGCTGTTTCTCAAATCATCATGTTTCTATGGCAGTCTGAAAAACTGGTGTCTTATTGCTCTGGCAACTGGATGCTGAAGAGGGCCAGGAGGCAAGGGACAGAAACAGGAGAGAAGAGCAGTGCTTGAATTCCAGGTTCTCCCTCCCATCTTGTTGCTTAAGACAATAGAGTACTGCCTTAATTGCTGTGGACAGGACACCATCACCATCTGCCTATCAAAAGTGGTTTTATAGCTCTGAGCCACTCATTTCTGAGAGGTTGAAGGTAAAAATAAATTCCAGGAGACATCCTGTGAAATCCTTGAGCCAGAGCTTTAATGATAATAGGAAGGTGCTTAAAACGTACTGTTAGTTCACAATGTAGCCATGCCAATATTTTTGTCTTTTGGGACTTCTGAACTCTAATTACTTTGGACATAACCTTGGGAAGCATATTTAGCTCTCATCTTTGCAATGTTTGGTTCCCCTTGCATCTTTATAAAATAACTAATTGTACAATCTCTGAAAAGAAGGTAGTGATAAATTAGATGAAGATCACAGCTGGCTGATGCATAATTGCCACTTGTTTTAGGGGATATTTAAACATATTTAAAGCTACCAGATGATATGTGGTTAAGCTGATAAGTTGTGGGATCATGGGAGACAGCAACACTGGTTGTTTCCTGACTGCCGTGATAGTGGGTGGGTGCAGTTGGGCATGGCCAAGATACTCTAAAACTTTTCACAATTTAAACGCTAAGGCAAGATGTGATCCTACTGATCATAGAGTAAAAGATTTCTCTGTTTCTCTTTCTCAAATATAATGTTCACTGGAGGTTTGAGCATGGGAGCTTAGACACTTCTGTGTTCTGATATCTTTTTTTTCACCAAATGCCAAATTTCAGAAAGAACATAATAGAGAATAAAGGGAGAAAAAGGCTTAGCCCACTGAACAGCTAAATGGATTGAACTACAATGCTGACATTGTAAGAACGGTAGATATCAGAGCCTGACCATTCTAATATCCAATGAGTCCTGTGCACAATCCCATTTTCCAGAAATTTTTTAAAAATAGGATGGTTTCCTTCCTTTCTGACTGATTTCAATGCAATTCTATTAAGTCAGAAGAGAAGACCAGTAACTACTCAAACCTTCAGGTAGTAAAATGACTCTCCATCTATGCAGGCTATTGTGGATACGAGGAAGAAATATGAAAATGGGTCCTAACTTCACTTAGGTCAGAAAAGAAAGTTTTAAAATTGGATTTTGCCAACACTGTGAACTTGCTATTGTCAATTCCACTATTCTCCCATAAATAGATCAATTCCTTGTAAAAACATGTTCTACATAAAGAAAAGTTAAGTGGAATGGGGTTAGGAAATCAAATGCCTTAGAGCTTAAGCATAGAGGCAGACTAGCATTTTCTTACAAAGGTGAGGTAAATTAATAATGTTTTCTGGGTGATGGAAAGATTATTCATTCCAATTTAGCCTAGAGGACTCAGTACCTCTTTTTGTGTATCTGAGGGACTTCCTTGTGGAAGAGGGACTTGATTTATTATGTGTAGCTTCAGAGAACAAAAGTCAGACCAATGGGTAGCTGCTAGAAATCTCAGAGGCAAATTGATGTCCCATTTTTAGCAAATTTACAAGATCAAAGAAAGTCTTTTATGCAATAATTTAGTTCCTGGTTTTACTTTTTTTCTTTCCATTTTCTCTATTTTCCTTACTTGCTTAATTTAAATTTTATTTTATCTTCCTTAATGGCATGCATTTTCCTAAGTAAATGAAACAGAGCATTAAATAAACAAATACATAAATAACCAATGCATAAAACCTATAGTGTAGCAGATTTTCACTCAGTATTAGGGAAAAAAAAAAACCAAACTTACTGGTAGTGTGGCAGCCACTGTTGGTTGCCACTCAATATACCTATGACTACAGTGATAGAGGAATTAGGGGCTATGCCATTTGGGGAGCTCCACAGATTTAGTAGTCTGCTGTAAAGTTTTAAATGATGATGTCCTATTCCCTATGGGTTTGTAGTACAAAGGGAAGGAGCAAAAGTCTTTTGAATTGTAAAACTAAGAATGTAAAGAAAAGATATACCATCAAGATTCCTTCTTGGACATCATCACTAATTTGTGTTGCTTCTGCTAAAAACGGAAGAACAAAACTGACTTTTTCAGTTGAGTCTAAACTGCCTAGATAACAATCACAAATGATTACGCTTAGAATTTTGAAGACAGCTGCTTTATATGGAACGTGCTTTACATCAGCTCATCTAGGTTGTAGGCTAAAAATTGAGGCAGCAAAAGTTGAAGGACTTTGGCCACAGTGGCAGCCAATTAGTAGCTGAGACGGGAAATAGATTGCAGCTTCCTGTCATTCAATGTAATTTGCTGTTCACCAGAAAATGCTCATGATGACATATAGCAAGCTGTGATCAGGTTGTAGCTGGATGCATACCTAAAAGAATCATTTTGATAAGGATTTTATGAAACAAGCCAAATTAAAGCACTGTGTACAATTGCAGCTAACTGAAGACATGTAATTTCATTTCAAACTGGGAAGCAGTGGGCCATACATGCAGTCCACATATAGGCACAAGAAGAGATCTGGTTTAAAAATAAATGCAATTTGAGCCCTACCTTAGATTTAATCTCAATGTAATCCTAACATAATTATAGTATTTTCTGATACTCCTTTTGGATATATAAAACTATTTGTCATCTCATCAGGCTTTCTTGTTTCTCCATTAGTTTTAAATGAATAACCAGTATATAAAGCTCATGGCCCCAGTTTGAGAGAGAATTCAGAGAGAGACAGCTGCTGTTACCTGACAGGGGATGCAGTGGACAGGACAGAGACAAGATAAGACAGTGTGTGGTTACCTACATTCGTGTGGTTTGGAGAGGAGTCAGGAATTAGTTTGCTGTAGGAGAATCTGGGCCAAGATGCAAAGGATCCAGCAATGGAAAAGCACACAACAAAAACAATTAAAAAAGAAAAAATAGAGGGAGAATGAAGTTTGAGAGGGTTTAAATGACCGGATATAAAAAGCAATCTTTTAAATTTTGAAAATTTCATTATTTACCCCAAATAGAATTATGAGAATGTAATTATAATTCAAAAGCATTTACATTATAAATTTGAAATTAGGAAATAGGGGGTAGCTCAGAATACTGTAAAATAAATTTTTAAAGAAATAGCTTTCCTCTAAATTTAGAGTACTGTGAGGAACAGGCATCCAATACAAATCATGGCTACTCAGTTTTTTAATGCATTGATCTCCGTGCTTGTTTTGATCATGAGGTTTCCAGAGCACACTCTATCTACTGAAGCAGATTCTCCAAGAAAGTAACCTTGGCAATCTGTAATTTTAACCAGCACCCTAATATGATTTTCGAGATCTGGCAAATTTGGAAAACAGTGCATTAGAGAATGTTACTTAGGAGCCAAAGTCATAAGCAGCAGCATATATGGAGGGGGGTACTTTGGATCAGTGCCTTGGCCCAGTGTGACCCTCTCACTCTCACTGGTCGCCTAACAAAAATCATTGGTCATAATAGGTTCAGGCCAAAATTCAGAGAACATTAATAAAAACCAAACCTGATTCAAATGTATTTGCTATTGATTTTCATCTTTCTTTGTGAAGAATTGCATTAAAATTACTATCATTGTTGCCACAGCCTCCCTCTTTATCTAGAAAGAGAAAGTTAAATTGACTTTACAAGTCTCATGCAAAATGTTATTTTAAGCCACCACACATGGCTAATTAACAGCATATGCTGTGTGGAGTCCAGTGACTACAACCACAATAGATAATTTATAGAACAATGGAAGGAAGAGTCACTTTGAGGTCAAATCCATTTCGTTTTTGGAGCTAAGAACAGAGGAGTGATTGATGCTATAAACTATGAGTACCTTCATTTGTTTTTGTATCTTTATCCATTTTATAGCAAAAGAAGAACTCCACCACCCGCAAAATCTCTATTTTTCTTTTTAAAAATAGGAATATGAGTGCTATAAAAGAGGTTACTGCTGTCATGAAAATAGTATGTTGTCTATGAAGTCAAAACTACAGGTCGTTCAAATTCCTATTTTTGTTCTCATTTTCTGTGTGTTGGGGTTTTTTATGTAATTTCTCAAAAGCTTCAGTTTACTCATGTTTATAATGGGGGCACCTCCCCATATGGAGAATAAATGAGCTAACTCATGTGTAGTAGATTGGATTGTTCTACAATCTTCACTCTCTTCTGCCATGTGTTCTTGCAATGCATCAGAGTGAGTGTCATATATACTTCCCACCCATTGATCTGGGCTTCATCATATGAATTATTTCAGTAATGGAATGGGGCAGAAAAGGCAGAGCAATAGTTCTAAGCTAACACCTTAAGGGGCAGTAGAGCTTATTCTTTCACTCCTGTGACCTGTCATAAAAACAGTATGCCCCAGGAAGCCATTGTCCCTCAGCCTACAATGATCTAGAATGAATATATATGGAGAAGTCTTAAAAATCCAGACTTTATCCTGAAGCAGGAATGGCCCAGCCAACTTGCAGACTCATTGGTGAAAAAAGTGAATACTTGTTGTAATCACTGAGTTTGGCATGCAAAATTATTGTAGTAACAAAAGCTGATTAATTCATTATGTAATACTTCTGATGTAGTAGGCTTGATAATGCATTAGATCTCCCCTTAAATATTTTGTCATCTAGGATTGTTTGAACTTAAAGCATAAATTATATAGAGGAGGTATAAGTGAATATAATTGGTAAACGTATATCTACTATTATAGGAATGACAGTGGACACAACATGAAAGTTCAAATAAATACACAGTTATTAGGAGAATATAAGAATTGAGTGGGAAAATTAGAGGGTTTTAAATGGAGAATTGGCAGAGAATTGATAAGAAAACTATAGAAATAGACAAGTGAAGAATAAATATTAAATAGGTAAAAAGAAGCAATTCTTTGAATACTAAAAAATAAAATTCAGTTTGGAAAATGTTTTACCCAGGTTTTACTTACTTTGTTCAGGAACTAAGGTAGCATAAAGAATTAAAGACAGAAGTTTATAAGCCCACTGGGAAGATAAGACCCATAGTCACATAAGCTAACACAGTAAGTGCAGTGTACGATGAGCACAGCAGTAAATGAGAGAATCAGGTAACGTACCTAGCCAGTGTCTGGCACAGAGCAAATGTCCAATACATTTTGGATGCTTTCCTTATGTCTTACCACAGAAATATTGGTGGTTCCTTCCCAGTTAGGGATAAAGTTCTTTTTTCTATTTGACTATGGCTCCTTAAAGGTAGGGTCAGTATTTTTATTTTATTTTTTATTTATTTATTTTTTAGAATACAAGCTTAAGAGGAAAAGGCAAAAGCTTCTTATATACCTCTTGAACTCAATGACTGTGATACTTACTATGTGTTATGGGTTGAATGTCCCCCCAAAACTCATTGGCACTTCATCTCCATTGTAACAGTGTTAAGAGGGTGGGAAATTCAATTACAGTATTTGAAAGGTGGGGCCTTTACGAAGTGATTGGATGGTAAAGACTGTGACCTAGTGAATGGATTAATCCATTCATGGAGTAACGGGTTATCAGGGAGCGGTTTTGATGGCTTTATAAGGAGAACAACTGAACACATTAACTTTCTTATTCATACTGTTCTTGCCATGTGATTGCCTGAATCGTCATGGGACCCTGCAGAGAGTCTCCTCCAAGAAGTAGGTCCTCACCATACGTGTTCCCTGGACCATGGACTTCCCAGCCTACAAAACTATAAGAAATGTTTCATTTTCTTTATATGTTACCCACCTTCAGGTGTTCTGTTATAATTGACAGAAAATGGACTAATACATCACGTAAGATTTTAAAAAATTCACTCTGTTTAATTTATCACTAAGGATGGCTTATGCTTGCTATTGGTAACTAAAAAATCTGCTCTGACCAGGTCAGTTAGATTGTTGTGACTTGGGAAGTCTGGGATAAGTTAGTAGTCACATCCCATGTCTTGGAAAATGTTATTATAAGAGCATTCCCAGATATACAGGTACCAGAAGAAGTAATAAAATAACCTAGAATGCTTCTTGAGACTCTTACCCAAGATTTCTGCAGTAGAATATAACATAGTAACAATCCAAAATCTATGTGTGTGTGCTAGCCAATAGAAAAACCAATGTAACGAGTAGGAATCTGTCCTCTTCTCTCTCTCCTTTGACTCTTCCCCCTTTTTGTGGTTATAAAATGCCGAGCTTTTCTGGCCACCTTCAAAGTGCATTTCTCAGGGTAAACTGATGTATGCTTTTTTCGATTAATCATCATATTGGCTCAATAAATTCCATGCTTTATATGTTTGGACTTAGTTTCTTTTAGGTCAACACAATTAACTTTGTTTTTGACACTTGCAACTGACTTATTGAAAATTTCTCATTCCTGATATTGAGCTTCACCCTCTTGTCAAATAAAAACAAACAAGCAAACAAACAAAAAAAACCCTTTTCATTAATGGGAAAAGTTCTTTAAATAAATACAAGATTATTTGCTTGATTGGTTGATTGACTTGATTTAACCTAGACATAAAGGGAACTAATGAATCTAGTATTCTTCAGTTTTGTGCATTTCTAAAGTAGAAGACAAAGACCTTGGGCCTTACCTTTCATAGATCCTGTAAGATACCTTACAGAATATCGATTATGATATAAAAAAAGATTGCAGTCTAGGAAGGGGGATTGAAAAGACCCACAAACACCAAAATACAGAAAATTAAGGCAAAGGCCATAAATGACTTTTAAGCAAAGAACGTATTTATTTTCACAGCAGGTCCCAGAGAAACCATGTGCCTATGGCCAAATAAAGCCAACAAAATAAAGGAAATCAGTGCTCAGCTTATCATTCAGAAACTTGGCTGGAGTCAACTGTGAAAATTCAATCTTGAATATGTACTCTCAATGAAGATTTTAGAGTCGACATAGTAAATACAGAAGAGCATTTTCCACATGCTTTAGCAGCCAAACAGGATATTAACTGAATGTGTTAATGAGTTCTTTAGCAGAACTCTGCGATATTAGAGTTTAAAGAACATTCATCTCAACTGCCTCTGTTCTGGAGCTTGGTGTTAAGAATTGGGAGAATTATTACCTGATCATGAGGCAGGAGAATAATACAAGGGTTTCTGAACCATGGCTCTGTAGGTCTGGTGGCTGCTTGTCTGTGAGGAATGAGCACTGCCTGGTTCTATGCCATGATTAGGTTGAAAGAAAGATAATTTAAGATTAAAACAAATACTTGAAGCATTTTTCCTGATTTCCTTTTCAATATCATTCTTCTTCCTAAATTCAAATTGCTTATCTCTATCTCCTTATTCTATAATTTTCCACATTATATAATGAAAAATAAAACCATATTTTAAGAACTATAGCTATTGTAGCCAAATATGTTAACCTTATGATGGATAAGATTTGCTCTAAGATTTGTATTGATGTCCCCCCAAAACTTAGTCCCCACTGTGACAGTGTAAAGAGGGTGGGAAATCCTGTTATGGTAATTGAGAGGTGGAGCCTTGAAGAGGTGATTGGACTGTAGGACCTTGCGGTAGTGAATGGATTAATAATGGTGGTCATGGGCGTGGTTCCGAGAGCTTAAAAAGGAGAGTACATGAGAGTCTCTCTCTCTGTTCTGCCATTTCCTGCCATGTAAGAATCCCACATTGCTGTAAAGATACTATCAAGGAAAACCCTCACCAGATGTGTTCCCTGGACCTTGGACTTCCCAGTCCCCAAAACTATAAGCAATAAATTTCATTTTCTTACAAAATACTCAGTTCCAGGTATTTTGACATAAACAACAGAAACGGACTAATAATTTTTTTATATACACAAAGAGCAGAAAAAGAAAATATGAATATAAGAGATTAAGGTAAAGAAGAATTTCATAACCACATAAAAGGCTATGAATTAATTTTCCTTCTCTAAATTTAGTTTCCCTGTCCTGATCCTTTCCACTTAGTTCTAACTTTGGTATAGAGGAAACCTTGGTGAAAAATTGTTTTCATAGACATTAAAAGATGAAGAATAATCTCCACCTGTTTGTACTTAATAATATAAGGGTTTCTGAACCATGTCTCTGTAGGTCTGGAGGCTGCTTGTCTGTGAGGAATGACCACTGCCTGGTTCTATGCCATGATTAGATTGGTATTCTATGGTGTTCTACCAGACCACTGCCTGGTTCTATGCCACGATTAGATTGATGTTCTGTGGTGTTCTACCAGACCACTGCCTGGTTCTATGCTATGATTAGAGTGATGTTATACTAGTGTTCTATGCTATATCCTCCTGATACAAGCTCACAAGATCTGATAGCAAAACTTTGAGGTATTTTACAAACTGGTTGTTAATCATTGTCATTATTTAAGATTAAATTGTATAGAGTTAAAGTTAAATAAATCATACTAAAAACAAAGGTAATAAGTTCTCAGGTCTCATCACTTTCTATTTTACTGACTTCTTGAAGTTATTTATATATTTAAATGTGCGAATAAAATTTAATGGTGTGCTACTGCATGTGTCTTTCCAACTCTGAATTTAATGATGTCACTTTGATAGCTTGAAGTCAGCCACAATTATAGTATTTTACTATGGAAATCTGCAAATGCTATGATAAGTGTTTGATTTATAGTTTGTTGATTTTCTAGACTTAGAAAGTGTTGGAAAAAATGCTAACAATGAAAATTAAGCTTAAAAGCTAGTGCTGAAGCTGAAAGAGGCTTCAATTTAATTAATATAATTTATACAAAAGTGAGCATTAGATTAATTGTAGATCCTATACCACATTAAATGATAATAAATTTGTTGGAGAAAGAATTACTGGATTGGGATGCAGTTCCATTTTCCCATGGTTGAATTGTACCATAGATTGGGTACAGATATAAAAAATACTTTGGCAAAAATTAATGAAAGCATTCTGTGAGAATCAATTGGTTACATGAAATTTATAATAAATAGTCATATTTTATTATTCTTATAAACTGCATGCTACACATATTTTAAATCATTAAAACTCATAATACAATTATGTACATAAGTATATGCATATATTTCTTTTTCCAGAGATCTGGATATTAAACATTTAACAGCACACCACTGCAAAAGAAAAATAAAATTCTCCTCTCACTCTAAGTTGTGAATACCTGAATGAAATACTTCTTAATCAAATCATTATTAAGCTGGGGAATTCTTTATCTTGTTTGATATTGGGAAAAATAAGGCATAAGGGAAGGAAAGAAATCATCTGTGGATTAAAAAAAGTATTTGAAAAACACTGAACCAGTGACCTCTCAAGGTCATGTTTAGCTCTTAACGAGGCAACACTAGCAGCTTAAGTGTGAGTAGATTGTAAATTAGATTCAGTACAAGTTTTTTCCCCCCTTACTATTTATTGTCTTTCTTGTGAAACATGGCTTTATTTTAAAGGTTTTGAATTTTGAAAGCCCTGGAGTTTGAGACAAAGATTTTAGGCTTAGGATGGGATTTAGAAGGATAAAGGATCTCCCTTTCATCCATTGGAGGGATGTGGGGAAATCTGACATTTGTGTTTCAGGGAAAAAACTAATTTTCATCAAAGCCGAAACATGGTGGTAAGCAATAGACTGATTCTTTTGGGCAAGGTAATCAATATGGAACTAAGGTAAGAATGTTACTTCTTTATTAACTATTGATAAGAGAAATATCTAATACCACTCTATGTCTGACACTGAACAAGGATATTGTTTAACCTGTAAACAGAAATGTGTATTAATCTGGGGGACTAACTATTCTTTCCATGATTAAACTTTAAAAAGCACTTTTTATTAATGGTATTTGGGGGCTAGGGCAACAAGAATCAAACTTATTTTTGGATTAACTTAATCTACTGTATCGATTATCTCTCGATTGGAAAATAACTCATAGAGAGTTTGTTGGAGGGCCTAATGTGTCCTCATCTACATGAGTGAGGCTTTGGTGAAATGGCTGAAAGCTAATATCTTTTTCCCCATGGGATCTCTCATTATTCTGTAGTCCAGCCTGAGCTATTTTTCACCTGGGCTGGGTTGGATCCCAAGGATAAAACTAGAAGCTACCAGGACCTCCTGGGACATTGGTGGCCTAGGCCTGAAATTGGCACAGTCTCACTTCTGCCATTTTTTATTGGTCAACATCTCAGGTCCAATACATAGACAAGGGGAGAGGATATGAATATCTTTCGATGGAAAGAGCTGCAAGACTGCGTTGCAAAGAACCATGGGAAAGATTATTGTCACTTTCTTTGAAAACAAGCAGTCTCAGTCACTTTCCCTGCAATGTCTGTAAAGGATGTTTGATGATCTTCCTATTGTTAGTTATATCTTTTTTTAATGTTCTTTTATCTATTTATTTATTATATATATATATATATTTTTTTTTTAAATTGTATTTTGTCGATATACAATGTGGTTGATTATTGTGGCCCATTACCGAATATCTTAATGATGAAATCAGCCATCCTACAAATGTTTCTTGAGAGAAAATTAAATTGCATATTTTAATTAAGAATGAATTATTCCAGCTAATAGACAAGATTAAGACTCAGTGGTCACCCTGATAAAGTGCAAAATCTATGTCTACATTAATTTTGTCTCTGGTACTGCTGATTGTGGAACGCTGGCTAACAATGATTCAGTAGTTTTACAGACTGGGAATATCTTTTCTGCCCAAACCAGTTAGATGTGTCCATATGTGCAATTTGCCTACCATTACTTCCTTTTCTATGAGCCAATTTTTTTGACCTTTTAAATAAGAGGAAAGTAAAATATAGTGTAGTAGCATTGGCTTGAGCATATTTTGAATATCTTCTTAAGAAAATATAAAAAGCAAAAGAGATGAGATTGATGTGGTTTTAAGGGGTGTGGCTGTGGTGAGAGTTGGCATGGAAATAATACTTTTTTTTCAGACTCAAATTTCTTTTCCTGATACCCCTTAAATCCGGAGTCTTGGATCTCACTCCTGGAGTATGCAGGAGAACCAAATCCACTGAGAAAGAATGCTGTGGTGATTGTTGCAGGGAAAGAGAAGAGAAGAACTCGTTTCTTTTCTGGGAGGAGGGCAGTGAGAGAATGGGGAAAGTCAGAACTGGATTGGGCTGTAGTGTCTTAACCCTAAACTGGGGTGTGAAAGACATTTTTAAACACTGAAGTTTTGATACTGCAGTTCACACAACTGTTTGCAGGAGGATATTATTGCAGGGATACAGAACTCAAGCTCTGGGGTCAGACAGCCTGCCTTAGAAGCCCAAATCTACCAGCCGAGGAATACTGGGAAAGCATTTAAACTATTTTGGTTTGGAGATAATAAATAATAACATCTACCTCAAAGGGTTGTTGTAAGAATAAAGTGAGATACTGTTAGTAATTAGTATTGCAACTGGCTCCACTGAGTTTCAAATACCTGGAAGCTATAGTTATTATTAGCTGTAATTATATATTAAAATTAAAAGACATAATTCTTTACAAATTATAAAGCCAAAAAGAGCCAAATGAAAATATTAAAATGAACTTATGAGATATTATGTACCATTATATTTATGCATGTTTCTCAAATTTGTATTTGTTTTGAATATAAATATACAACTCTCTTATTTTGTATTGCTTTAGTAAAATTAGGTTAACAATAAGGAAAACATAAAATTATTGGACCTACCTCAAATTGTGAATATCTCAATTAATTATCTTGTAATACAATCTTTGTGTTGAAAAGTCCTCTGCTATAAAGGGTATACATAACCTTACAGGATAGGGTTACATACAGTTTTTCACTTGATTTTAGATCCTATTCATTTCTTAAGAAGAGATTTGTGTTCACTTGCAGATTTCTTATTTGGAGTACTCTTTCGATTCTCCTCTAACTGTCTAGAGTAGGATTCTCTAACTTATGCTTTTTGGTGGTTTTATAAAGCATAGTATTTTCGATAACCCCTCCACCTCATCCCCACTAAGTGTTAGCTTGGTAGTATGGGGGGTCTTCATAAGAGCTACAAAAATTTCTGAATTCTCTTATAGCTCCATAACCATCTTAAAGTACATTTCTGACAATAAAAGTTTTCCTTCTGGGATCTTTTTTATTCTTATTTGTATTGCCTGGCCACTTTACCCCTTATCAAATGACATTGCCATGAAAGAGGATGAAATCACAGCCTCTTAGAAAGTTTCTCTTTCAGAGGTGGTTTATAAAAAATAATGAGAGTAGGTTTGGCCTGAAGTGGAATTTTGAGTCAGCCTGATCGTTCCATCTGAAATTATGGACTAGTTCCTCAACCCTGTCCCCAATCCGCAGGCATCTCTTTACATGAGTTGAAATGCACGCTAGAAAGAAATTGAGTGTTAATGTTTCCTGGAGAGAAATAGTGAAATGGAGCTGACAGCATGGTGCCTGGCCAATGATCTTCAGATGATGCTTATTTAGAAGTTTCTAAAGCAGAAGCAGAGAGGCTTATTATCATAAAGGAATATGTATGAGGTGTCTTGTCTTGAAAAAGTTCATGGGAAGATTTGTATTATCTTTTAATTCCATTTTACACTAATTTTTTGAAGTATCCTCATAGTATTTGGGTAGGCATATGCTTGGAACTTATGTTCAAAGGACTATATAGAATTGGGGATATTGGTATTCTCCTCAGTCTGTGTTGAAATATGTGGGTCTCTGACGGAGGAGGATTGTTTCAGCTATGTAATGCTGTGTAACAAACCATCCCCAAACAGTGGCTTAAAGTAATGATATTTCTTCTCCTCACATTTTCTGCAATTTGGGCAGAGTTTTTCAGGAATAACTCATTGTTGCTTGACTGGGCAGTTCCAAAGCTGGGGGTTAGAATTTTTTTGCACGTTTGGCAATTGATGCTGAGTTTAGGCTAAAATCTTAGCCAGGGCGGCTGGTGGGAACACCTATATATGGTCTCTCCATGTGGCTCGTGCTTCCTTGCAGTATAGTCCCTGAGTTCTAAGTGCCAGGATCCTAATGGGGAGGGCCAGGAGGAAGCTGTATCCTTTTTGTGATCTATTCTTGGATGTCACATAGCATCACTTTGTCTTATTCTGTTGTTTGCAGCAGTCACAAGCCTGTCCAGATTCAATAGAAGGGGAAAGAGAATCTGCTTTTTGATGAGGAAGTGGCAAAATCCTGGACGAGCATGTGACATCAAAAGTAATGCTGTGGCCAGTTTTGGAAAATACAATCTTTCATAAAGACTCAAGGGTCTGCAGATGTTCTTGATACATCAGAGTTTAGTGGTTTTGAGAGAAGTGCTGAGAGGACATTAGGGATGTAGGTTTCCCACACAGCATCCAGGCACCAGTCCTAATGATGAAGTGTGCTTTTCTCCTGGCTCTGAGGCAGAAGATATCACAGGGAAGTCACGTTAGAAAAACAGGAAAGGGATGATGCTAGTCTTATATCCAGCACCCTAGGGAACCCTAAAGTTTTTTTTTTTTGTCTTTTTTCGTGTCCGGCAATGGATTGCAACCCTCATTGTCGCGCCCGTACCGGACCGGGACCGGCAACGGGATCGCAACCCTCGGTGTTGCGCCCGCACCTCGCTCAGCCAGTGAGCGGGAACCGGTCTGTATGTGGGATCTGAACCCTCGGCAGGAGCGCCGCTGCGCTCCCAAGCGGCGCACTGTAGCAGTGCGCCACCGGGCCGGCCCAACCCTAAAGTTTTTGAGGCAATTATGAGAGTGAGGGCTGTTTTCCATGGAAATTTATGTATCAATGCTAATGTGAGCTCATTTATGCCACAGGCTGGTAAGGCCTAGGGCAATGGAGGATCACAAGAATATCCAATAATCACTAAGTGTAACTTTAATCAAGTACAGTCTTACATCACTGACTTCATTTCTTAATATTGTGGTATTATTTTCCTTCTCCTTGAATCCATCTTTAAATTGAATCCTCAAAATTGAAATTAAAATGTATTGAATAATTTTAAAACCAATGAACAGTTGTCTATTTTAATTTTTAGAAAATTGTTGTCTTTGTTAATTCCTACCATAATTTTATAGAAATTCTCAGATAACCTTTTACATTTTATATATTGAATAACCGATTATGTCATAACGGCATTCTTTTCTTGTCTCTTATCTATTCATGTAGATGTTAGAGCTTTCTTTAACTAGGCTACCTCCCAGAGGAGGTTTCAGAAAAATTTGACTTAATTTCTGCTGGAATGACTATTGGTACAAGTTGAATTTTATGTGCTTTTATTTGTGCTGAAATCCCAAAACACTGAATCCATGTGATAAATTTTATTGTTCTTGACTTATTTCCTCCGCTTACCTAAAGCAGAGTCATTGGCAGATTTGGCAGTGAAACTCTACGTTCCTACTCAGTCATCTCCCAGTTTCTCTACCTTCTCCTCATTAAATATGCTGCCAATGCCAGAGCCAATGCTAGACACTTGGGTGTCTAATTATTAACTTTACTCTCAGCCACAGCTGTTCTTGGGGACTTCTTCCATGGCTTTTCACAGCAGCTCTTGGCAGTATTCTGCCCTTTGTCCTCTAGTGAATTCTTTTCTTTAATAATCTGTTATAAAGAAACTTTTCAAAAACATTTTTCAAAAATCTGAGCAAATTATGCCCACTAGGTCACTTATATAGTATGCTATAGTATCTTATTTAAAATAGGGGGACATTTAATAGGTTAGAGACTTTTTTTTTTTTTTTGAGAGTTGTTTCTTTGGCTCTTTAAGCTTTGATCTATAGGTGAATGGTTTGCCCTTACTAAATTCTTAATTGGCTTACCCAAGAATTTAAAAAAAAATATTTTTATTAGGGGATGATTTCTTAAAGTTCCTTTGGAAGTTCACATATTTCTATGATATGTGCTATAGCAGTAGCAGTTTGATTACAAAATATATTATATGATTTTTCTGACAGAAATTAGTAATAAAAAGTAGAAATACCTGTTGGCCTAAGTTGGCTCAGAGTTAACATGTTAAAGTTTACTATGGGACCTCAGAGTTGGAGCCACAGCTGTAAACAAATTCTCATTCATTCTTTTGAGTTATATACAGTTTAAGGGATCAAATTGGGGCTGAAAGAGGTTAACAGTCTTAGTAAAAGGTGGGCTTAGAATACAGTGGAGGAAATTGCAAATATAGTTATTCTTCCCACTAAGATGAGGCTCCCATGGAAGAAAGTAGAGAGTTGGTCCTAGTAGTGCTGACTATCTGCAACAGGTCTAACCTGGAGAAGAGTTAGAAAACCACAGAGGGGATGGCAGGTGAGGGGCCAATGTGTTAGGCCTGCCTCAGATCTCCTGCTTTTGCCTGTCCCAGCTCCTCTCTGCTGGAACCGTAGATGATTCCCACTGCCAAACCAGCTCTGATTCAGTCTATTGCTGGGTGTCCTCAATGCAGCAGCTTCTGCCCCACCCCAAGGTAGGCTTTAGAGTTACAGTGCATTCTTGAACCTATAATCTTGGTGGCACAACAGATACCTGAGTCACTGGAGCTGCCAGATTTGTTCCAAATCTTTCCTTTCCAACATACCCTTGCTCATCTCTCTCTCTCTCTCTCTCTCTCTCTCTCTCTCTCTCTCTCTCACACACACACACACACACACACACACAAAATTTGGAAGTGGATGGATTTGATTTCCACCTGACCTGACTCATAGTTGATTCTGGACCAGAAACACTGGCTTAGCTGGGGTCTCAGGAGTTGGACCTGAAGGAGGAAAGGGGTGGGTAAGGGTTAGGGATGAATTGGAAACTAGGGTGGGCTCTAGGTGTTAAGTAAGGGAGGTCAGAATTAAAGTATCAGCAATTAAAAATGGGCCACTTGATAGCACAGGTTTGCTAGACAGAGTCTGGCTAGTTCTGCTGAAAATTGTTGTAACAGAGACTGAAGGCCTTGGGGAAAGCAACAGAGAGCTCTGCCTTCTGCTGGGGTAGGTGGCCAAAGGCAGCCCCTAGGATCAGTAGGTTAAATCTGTACTTCACCTTTTTCCATCTATGTGACCTTTGGTAAATTACATGTTCCTTTGAGTTTCCTTCTTCCATCTATAAACTAGCAACAATAACACCTGCTCACAGTTTATTGTAAGGATCACAGCTAAAGAATACAAAGCTATAAGACAGACGTGGCCTACATAAGTGCTCATCAATGGGGTCATCCTCAGTATGGCTCTCTTACTTAACCAGCTTCATGGCCTTGGACAACTCATTTCACATTTTTGAGCTTCAGTGTCTTGTCCTGTGAATGAAAAGGTCAAATTAGATCATCTCTAAGTGTCCATCCAACTCAAACACCCTAAAATCTATTCTAAACTCATACTTGGCAGAAGAGTCTTGCTTTAGAAAACTATCTCGTAGCCACTCTGCAACTCAGGCCCAAAACCACAAATTACATTAAATCCCATTATTTAAAAAAAAAAAAAAATCTCTTTGAAACATTAAAGCCTGCATATATGTTTAAATAACCTTGTCAAATTTGTTCTCCCTGCAGAGCGCTTTTCATTATTCTTTTTCATTAAAATAAAATCCCTCTGGTTGACTTTCTAAATGTGTTTTCGTTAGGCCTTCAGCCTGTTGTTAACCATTTTCAACCTAATATTAAACTCTGTCCTCCTGAAGCTGAATGCTCTGCTACCCCCTGAGAGGTCACCCACAATGATGATAGAGTGGGCACTTAATATGCTAAATAATAATAATATAAAATCTAAATGTGTGGTGATCACTGGCTGCCCAATGGGGGTCTGTCACTCACTTCCTTTATTAGTAATTTTCTTTATAAACTTCTGTGTTGAAAGGGGAGGGGAGAAAATCCTGCATAGCAAATGTCTCCAGGCTACAGGCTGTGGTAAATAGGGTATCTAATATCCAGAAAATGAATATACAGCCTCCAGAGAAATATATGCAATGAAAGGAAATAAATTCTCAGATTAGGAAGTTTAGTACTAAGGAAGGAAGAGAAAGAACTAATTTGCAAGAGAAAAGAATAGATGTAGTTGATTTCCACCTACTGATAAACAGCCCTTCTATATGAGTAGTTTTTCCTCTTCTTTATTTCAAAAGCTATAGCAGTCAAGGGTTTCCTGTTTCTTTATGTTCCATAAGCCAAGTCATTCAGATAAGCAGCGATTTGCTTTATCAACTAATTACTTTCTGATTTGCTTTGATCTATTATTCCAGCAGTAAATTCCAGCTTCATTGCACCCATAATGTAAAACTCAAATGTAATCACTGTTGCGAAAGGAGATAACATAAAGTTGTCGAAACAGGCATTTCCTTTTTTACCAAGAAGTTTGGTATGTGATACACTCACTTGCCATGTTGTTCAGGCAATTGACCTTGTTGCGAATCCAGTCTACACTCTATGGATCTTTTGCTAGAAAACAGTCTTTTAAGAATCAAGCTTCCTTGAAATTTTAACTTAGATGCCACTTTGCCTGCTATTCTTGTATGTTATGCTGTGCTTCTATTCATCAATTAAAGTGTATTTTTGAGTGTGGCTTACAGAATCAATACTGCATAGTCAAATCTCCATGTACATTATCAACTCCACTACAAAATTATTTCCTTTTTGACTCAACCACATTAAAAATTATTCCTGTATAGGTTATTTTTAAAAACTCATCTGAACAAATTGGGTTTATTAATTAGAATTCCCTTACAATTTATTAAATTCACACAAGCACAAATATTTAAAGCCAAAAGAGCCCTCTGAGAATGCTAAAGGCCTCTGTGATTACCTTTACCTTAATCTTTGTGAAAACACAATTTGAATTCTCCAAATAATTCTACAAACTAGAAGACATTCTGATGGCTGGCTTGTCTTTGAAATTCATTCTTTATTTTGTCCTCTCCTCTCTTTCCTTCTCTTCTCTCTTTCACCCTCTTAATATCTCTGCATGTGTGGATAGGTGGACTGTTCCCTTACTCTGTGCTCCAAACTGATTCTGGGCTTGAAGGAATACCATGAGGCACTAATTTCAGCGAGTTCAGATCTTTTATGTGTATTTCTCCTCCAGACATTACCTGAATAGCTTTTAAGAGTCTAGACACAGCAAGAGAATAGTCAACCTTATTAGATTAGCTCTTTATTCAACAATGCTTTAATAGACATCACTCAAGCTTTACCATTTGGCCTTAGAAATAGTTGATTATCTATTCTGAACTATCTTTCTTTGTTGCTCATAAATAATTTACCCTCTCCCTGTCTCCCTCTATTTTCCCAGCCCCATGTAGAAACATTTCTTGTAACTTTTATCTCGTTTCTGAAAGTTATCTGTGTTATTCTAGGGAATCAATAATTTGGTTCAGAATAAAACTGCTATTTTTCTACTACTTTATTTTACCTGGCAAGGACTTTGGAGCCAGGTGACTTCTGGCCTCCGATTGAGAGCTAGGAGATTGATAATAATTAACTTTCTTGATAACCAGATGGCAGTGGGGAATTCGAAGGCCATGTTGACTGTTGTATAAACTGGCCAGCAGCCTTGTGACTTGTTCTTTAGTCAAAGGAAAAGAATGACTAAATAGTATTCTGATCTTGTCTATTGTGAAAGGATTCCTGGTTTGTAAAATGGACTGGAGAAATTTGTTGCAGCACAAATAAGGTATCTTGTGAGTTTTCACAGTCTTCGTTTCCTAAGAGCAGAATTATATGATTTTGCAAATAAGTACGTAGTTGATATTTAAGGCCGATATTGCAACCATTAAAAATTAATAACTGTGCATATTCTTATATTATAGATAACTTCTGCTCTCAGTGAGACTTGATTCAATTCAATTGCTTTCACATTTCAGGACAAAGTGCTTTCAGATTTGCCTTGTCTACCTTCGTACTAGCAAGAATCACCCTTTTAGCTGTGTGGACTTGAGTAAATTTGTTGAATTTCTAAGCCAACTTTTTTATTGCTAGAATGGAAATAACTATAGATTCTGCCCATTATGTTGTGATAGGATTATGCTGACCTAAAAGAAACTGAGGCTGAGCATATAAAGCATAGGATGTATTGAGACAATATGACTATTGCAACCAGGGACATGCATAGATCAGTTCTCCCAGAGAAATGGACTCTGAAGAGGGCCAGCAGAGCTTTGCCTTTTATGATCAAAAGGAGGGGTAGAATCAAAGGAGAGAGAGAGAAGACATCCCACCTAGTCACTTCATCACTTCTATTGGTTGTACAGGATGCATAGATTTAGGATTGTTACTAGGTTACATCCTGCATGCAGGGGTTTAGGGTAAGGGTTACAAGAAGCATTCTAGGTTATTTTATGACTTTTTGGTGCCATCATGTCTTCTTCTAAATAAAAATGGTCTTATGATAACATTTTCCAGGACAGGTAGACGTGACTAGGATTTATCCCAGATCTCCCAGTGCACTATAATTTAGATGACCGGATCACAGCAGATTTTTTGTTATCAATTAAATGAGGTCATGTAAGTTGATCAGAGGAACATTATATATATATATATAAAATACCTTGGTCACTGCTTGCAAGCACTCAATATCAGCCATTGTTATTACCATCATAATCGGAAGAGTAATCTGGGTCCTGATCAGTTTAATTTTGGAAATAAATTGCTTCTTTAAATTTTAGTAATTGAAGGGTGTGAAACTTTCTGGGAATTGTACTTTTACCTTCTTACTGTTACTATCAGTGTAGTCAACTTCAGGAATGTGCTCACAGTCAAGACAACCACATTTGTTTAAAGTAATTATTGATACGGAAGGACTTACTATTGCCTTTTCTTCATTGTTTTCTATTTTATAGTTCCTTGGTTTCTTTCTCTCTCTCTTGCTGTCTTCCTTTGTGATTTAATGACGTTTTGTGATGGTGTGCTTTGATTCCTTTGATTCCTTTCTCTTAATCTTTTCTGTGTCTACTACAGGCTCAAAACCACTTTTGAATCCTCCTTCGAGGTAGGAGAGAAATGCTATTAACTATGGTAGGGCTGTATGTTAAGAAGAAAGCTATTTTTTTCATCCGTTTACCCAGATTTTATTTTCCATTGACCTGTAGAAAGTAAAATAATGGCAAAGCTTTTCCAAATTCATTCATTCCCATTTTCACTATCTAAGTTGTTTGAATATTCCTGGATATTTTAATTTTTATTTTCATCAAATCAAAGTTCCCTAATTGGGGCTGGCCCCGTGGCTCACTCACGAGAGTGCAGTGCTGGTAGCACCACGGCTGTGGGTTCCAATCCTTTATAGGGATGGCCGGTGTGCTCACTGGTTGAGCGTGGTGCAGACCACACCGTGCTGAGGGTTGTGATCCCCTTACCAGTCCAAAAAAAAAAAAAATTCCCTAACTGTACAGTCTTGCACAAAAATGCTTTTGATAGTGGAACTTGTTTTTGTCCTATGTTGACCACTATTTGGTGTTTTTAGTGGCCACTAAAGAAGCCTTCAGTGCAAATTGCTGAAGTTCATCAAATCACAGAACATGTTCTTCCACTGATGATTACCACAGTGCTTTTGAGTGGTGGAAGAAGACTGAGTCTGGCATCCCCAGATGCCTGTAGTATTGTCCACCTTGATGGTCTGCCCTTGAGAGATGGCCGGATGCGTGGAGGAGATTTGCGGGCTGGGTAAATACATGTAAAAGGAGAAGAAAGAAGGAAATATTAGATTAAGGCAGAAAATGAGAAAGAGGCTGAGCATAGAAAGTAACATTTTCTGGTGGACAGCTACAGAGCAGTCCCTCTCCTGGGTATTTCCTGCTCCACTAGGTCCACATGAACAGAAAGGAGAGAGCTTATATTTATAGAGTATCAACTATGTGCAAGTCGCTTTCCATAACAAAGGCTACAATTTAGGTAGTACTTCATATGTATATTATATAATTTCACTTATTTAATTCTGAGATATGAAGTTTATGAGGAAGATACTGTTATTTTTCCTGTTTTACAAATGAAGAATTTGAAACAGAAAACTAATGCAACCTGCTCAGGTTACCCACCTGGGAAGAGGCAGAACTGGGACTTGAAGCTGGGAAGTCGGGCTTTTAGCTGCCATGCTATCCGGCTCCTGGATTCATTCCCACAGCAACCCACTGTGTGGAAATCACTTTCTTATAGAGGAGAAAATTGAAGCTCAAAGAAGTGAAGTACCTTGCACTTGCCCTCTACCCCATCACACTCAGACTGAAGAGGAAAGAAGTATCGTTTCCCACAAAAGCAGGTCTAGATATGGCCATGCCCACCTGTGGTTGTTTGCCAGAGCCCTTCATGCTGTCCCAGAGTGAGCAAATCCACAAAGATGCACAGGGGAGCTGAGGGAAGTTGGTGACGTCTCTGTGTGGGAAGCACATTTGAAAAATATGTTTGCAATCCTAGCACACCTACTGGCTGATCAGAAGCCGGCTAAAGATCCCAAATACAGACTGAGCTTGGCCTCTGTGGCCATAATCTCTGCTGGGCCCATATCCAACATGCTGGCAAGGGAGGCAGCAAAGATGAGGGTCAGGAGGAGCCAGCTGAGGAGACTTTCTTTGTGGATGCTTCTGGCCAGACTACGACAAAGGCAGGAGAGGAAGAAGAAGAGAACCAAAGCAGGGGAGACAAGAAGAGGGGAAAGAAAAGGAGGTAAAAATAGAAGAAAGGAAGACAGGGGGGAAAAGGGAGAGAGAATCTCAGAGGGGAGAGTTGGTCTCCTATGAACCCCAGGCTAATACTTCCAGGTAGTACTTTTACACTAAGGCTCTCCTGTTCCCCTGCTCCTAGGTAGGAAGCAGATTCCTTACCCTCAGGGCTCAGAATCCTGCACCAGCTGAAAATTTATTTGAAAAATTAAATTACATCTGAGGTGCAAGCACCTCCCCAAAGGCCTTGGAGGTCAGAACAATCAGGATTTAAATTAATTGCTTAATGGAAAAAACATTTTTGAGAACAATGCTGATAATTTGCTAAACTAGGGTATGTTTGTAATTCTTTGAAATGAATTGCATTGCTGGTTACAAGAATTAATGCTTATAGAGTAATTGTGATTGAAATCCCCAAAGTTAAGTATTAATTCCTTCAAGCAATTGGTAATTAGTGAAGAATTGTGCGCTGACAGTCAGTATTACATTCAGCACTTAATTATATACCACTTCAAACTGTTTTCTAGTTGTTGCATGCACGTTAGTCTTGCCTTCTCCATCTGATTATATACTCGGTGTGTTCTGGAACTTACTCTCTTATTGGTATCTTCCATCATACCTAGCACAGTGCTGAACACCCATGGATACTCAAAAGATGATGGATGTTGTTTGGGTTAAATCAGTGAGCTTAGAAAAAGTTGGCTTTTTGAAGGAAAATTTATTTAGTTATCCCAGCACGCCGAGAGCAGAGCACATTTCTCAGGAGAGCCAAAAAACAGAATACATTATGTAGCTTGAGATCGCATGTGTTAAATGGAGTAAAGAATTTGAAAGGAGACATCCTGTTTGAGTGAGAAGAAATTGTAGACTACTCGAAGTCAGGCACTCACTGTGGAACAGCGTGATTTGGGTCCTGTTGATTTACCTACATTATACAAAGAAAATAATCATTAGGCCTGGATGGGGATCCAGAGCAGAGAGCTCCAGAGCTCCATGGCTTCCTGATAATTTTCTGGTACCTCTGTACTTCTCAAAGGCTTTGGCTATGATTTGTCTATAAAAAACAACTGAAAAAATAAGACCGTGCTACTATTCATTTGTAAGTGATAAAAATAAAGGACTTACCATTATGTTTGCTAAGTTGAAATTTATTCCTCCATGCCAGGAATATTCACTCATATTTTGTTTTTTTCTGAGTAAGCCCTCAGTTTAAAATCATTTAATGCACCCATGTTAATGATGGCTCTCTTTAAAAGAATGCTGAAGAATTGTCTATGTCTTATATATGTTCAATTACGTATGAAAGGTGGCAGTGGTGATGGAAGCTAGGAAAATATAAGCAAATCTGCTCAACAATAATATTAAGGTAATGAAGTGATGACTGATGATCATGTTACTTCATATCATTACTTCATATCAATTCCAGATAATACTTTTACACTAAGGGAAAGGCTGTCTGTGAACTTGCCAGTATCTATTTCTCAAACCTCCTCCCCACTGCTTTTCATAGTACATGCTGTATTCTAGTAACTAAAAATTGCTTGTGGCTCTCTGCACACAACACATTTTCCTAGTGCTGTGACTTTGCTTGGCCCAGAAAGCCCTTCCTGCTTTTCTTTCTCACTCTTACTAAACCCTTAAGACTTCTTCTAGGCAATACCTCCAGAATGCCCCTCTCCCTTAATCCCAAGATTAGGCTAAATGTCCTATTGATATATCAATGGCACTCTGAGTACCGTAGCATGCCTCAATGCCATTTTCCCCCCATATTCTGTTAAATATTTGATTACATGTCTGTCTTCTCCATTTAGCTGAAAATCCGCTCTTTTCTTCTTTCTTCTCTTCCTCTCTCTCTCTTCTTTCTCTTTCTCTCTTTCTTTCCTCTAGTGACTAGCACAGTGTCTAGTACATGCAGAAAGAGCTTGATAAATTTTGATTGTCACTGCTACTGTTGTCATTATTAAAGGTCCGAGAATGGAGTCATTCTGTTCAGTGAAGGAAGATTTAAGCTTAGAATTCTTTTAAATTGGGGAGGGTAAAAGGTTGTCTTTTACATCTTTGTGTGTGTGGGTGTGTGTCTGTTTTGTATTATTTTATTTAAGACAAGTATATGCACTGAATATTTTCCCCTGACAGAATTCTGGAGGAAATACTGTTATTTTAATTTTCAGCTTTGGGTATGTTAGAATTCTCAGAAATTTGAAAATATTGTCATACTTGAAACATAGAATTTTACATCAGCCTTGAAATTTTATACCTAATGAAGTGTGCTATTTAAATGTAAGAAGGCTATTAAATATAACTATTTAAATATAAAAAAGTTAATAAATGACCAAAGGATTCTTTTTAAAACTCCAAAATATCACACACCAGTAATTTTTTCAGAAGGAATAAATGAATCAAAACACGTGATATAGTAGAACGAGCCCTAAAGTGGGATTTAGGTGCCTTACATGTGCCTTTAATTAGCTGTGTGACTTTTCACAAGTTACCTAACCTCTGTAGTCCCAAATCTTATCTTGATTAAAATAAGAAAATTTACGAGAAGGGAATTTAAATTCCATTCTAAATGTCCTTCTGGTATGATGATTCTATATTAAAACATTTGAAACCATTTAGTACAAATAGAATTCATGAATGTGAGAAAGGAGGTGAAGAAGGAAAGGTTAGAGTGGGGAAAGTCTTATCAAGGAAGACTTCTGGAAGGGGTGACCTCCTAATTTAGCCTTGAAGGCAGAAGTGAGCTGGACTGCCTCCATGACCATGCATCCTTCTATGCGTCTCTCATCTGTGGGAGTTGGGGAGGCAGAAGTGCACACCTGAAGTCAGGCTCAGATGTCCTGACATTAGCCTCCAGGGAAGAAAGTGGAGGCTGTGCCAACAGAAATGGATTTCCTGGGGTGGGGGGAGGTTTATGATACTTTGAGGTTCTGTTTCCTTCCTTAACCACTTTTTGAAAAAAAAATCTTAATCCTCTTTATATAAAGTATTGTTTTCCTTGGTTTAGTCTGTTTCCCTCTTCCCCCAATCCTCATGTGACCTAATGTCTTTTACCTGTCTCTCATCTCCTCCACTTCCCTTTTTCTTCCCATCTACTATGGCTTCCTGGTGACCATAATAAATGCAGCAGAATGGGCTTAAAAATAAATGTTCATTAACAAGTATAATTAGCTAAAAATGGCTTTGTCTTTTCTGTTTCTACATCTGTTGTATTTCCTTTTATACTATAAGCTACTTAAGTGTACACATCCAAACTTATAAAGTATTTGATTTTGGTTTACTTGTCTAGTAACAATAAAATAAGAGATGCCATTTTATGTTACAGGGAAGGATAGAAAATTATTGGTTTTTTATCATTGATCTTATTCTCCGGGAAGAAAAAATTATGGAATCTTGAACTTTTGCTGTTCCTTTTATAAAAGACAATTCAAAAATTTCCTCCATGCTTCCCAATCCCTTTTACAAATGAGAACCATAGAACATAAAATGTTTCTCAATAATTGCAGCAAAAGTTTTAAAATTTTCTGTGATGTTATAGTTATTTTAAGGGAGAAAGAGACAAGGAAATAGGAGGAAACACTGTTAAATGGAAATAAAGAGGGAGCTTTACAGTGACAGGCAGAGACCAGTGGGAAGGCAAGTATGGAACAGTGGCAAAAACGTGAGCTTTACGTCCACACTGATGATAGCTTTCCTTCCAGTTTGCTACTTTTTTTTTTGCCATGCAACAACTTGCCAGATCTAGCTCAACATCAATTTTCCTATTTATTAATGGGGAAAAATAATAATAATACAAATTTTAGTGTGTCACTAGTGGGATTAAATGAAATATCCATTCTACATATATATACTGAGTTCCTATAATATGTTCTGGTTTCTGCTGTTACCATTTGTTTCTGGTCCTTACTTCACTCCTTAACCAATACTTTATCTTCTGGTCACTGCCTTTTTCCATCTGTCGTGGTCTTGATTCTCATCTTATAATGCTCTGAATAAAGAGGCAGAGATAGAGAGGAAGATGTTAAAGAGGATAAAAGACACTTAAGGGCCTGAACAGAGAAGTAGTGACCCTGAACATAAATGAAGAAAAGGAAACAGACACAGGAAATATGCTTCATAGTTAATTACTATATCTTTTGACTCAAAGTTTTGAAAGCTATATTGCACTTTCACAAATATTAGCAATATAGCAACAGCCTTTCCCTTAAACCATGTGTGTATGTGTGTGTGAAGTACAATATTTAGCCAAGAGTTGATGATCTTCTATGCTGGCTGAAGAGAGACAAGGACAATATGTAAGTGGAGACTGAATTTCACTGGATCGTTTAGCTGGTACTTTATATAACCTAATATTTTGCATACTTTCTCAACATTAAATATTGGTATTAGAATGGAATTATTAATACAGCCATATTAGGTTTGAGCCAATAAAAGATTCTAGAATCGTACTACATTGCATTTATTTCTATCTTCAATTTCTAGTGATATTTTCACAATCTTTGAAGGCATTTTCTATGGAAGAATGAATACCTGTGCAGAAATCAAAATAACAGAAATAAATGGAAGAACGTCTGGCTGATTCAATTGTGTTAAAATTTGAAGTCAAACTTGGCTTATTAATATTTATAGCTTGAAAATATGTGCTTGGATTTTTGTCTTACAGTATCCAATGTGATATTTAAGGATTGAATGATTTGATTTTTTTTGCTATTTAAATATTGTGGCTTGTCTTGTTATTCAGAAATAAACAAGTTCTTGAAAACTCAATTTATCACTTGTTATTTTTCCTCTTTAGAATAATAATGCTTCATTTACATGTTTGCTTATCTGTTCATAGGGCTCAAATGTGTAATTATAGTAAATTTGTAGAAATCAATATTGTTTTGCTTATGTTAGCCTGGTGAATTTTAAAATTTAATGCTCTAACGAATGAAAGGTGCTGTGCCATGATAGATATACAAGTATCTAATGAGTTCCATGATTACTGAAATTGAAAATGTGAAAGTTTGTGTCTCTGCCATCTACTAGCCTCAGAGGGGCTTGGTAAACAAAGCTTAAAAATATATATTTCATGTGATGTATAGAAAATAATATAGTTGCCTCTGTTGAATACTTATTGTTTGACAGACAGTGACCTAAGCTCTTACATATACTATCTTGTTTCATACTCTCAACAAATCTTTGAGCTAGCTAATTTTTATCCCTGATTACAAAGTGAGGAAACTGGAGCTCAATAACTTTACAGAGATTGCAAAAGTATCATTTCTACTAGGTGGAAGATCTGGGATTGAAGTCTATGCTTGTTTGATTCTAAAACTTGAGACTTCTGTTTTTCTACTGGGTTAATTGATTCTCTAAACATGCTAATCAGATAAAAAGAGTTTAGTAACTTCTTTGGCATATAGTAGTTATTCCATTTAAAGATATTTATTAAGAAAAAATATATTAATTCTACCATAGTTTTCACTTCCTCTATTTGAGGGTAAATTATTGCCACTTGCCACTTTGGAGTCTGTTGAGAATACCAGAAAATTTAGTTCAGGGAGAATCAACAAGATGTCTGGGATATCACTGTCTCTTTGAGAGACAAGCTCTGACCATATCTAGGGCAAAGGATTGGATGACATTAAAGGTCTAAAACAATTTGCAGAGCTACCTGCAAAACTGCCTTTCTTGGCCTGATGTTAGCTTGATTCTATTGCTTGTACTTCCATTTCTTCATCCTCATCTTCCTACCAACTTGGGGATCTTGGACTGTAAGTTGGGTAAATGAGATAAGCAAGTGCACTCTTTACAGTTTTTTGGAAGAATCAGATATTTACATGTTGCTACTTTTAATTTAATGTATAGGCTGCTTGGCTCATTCCTTTTGCCCACAGCCTCAGTCTTTGTATTGGCTCGTAATCTAGTTCATTCGATAGCCCAAAGTATCTCCCATTAGACATGTAATTTTATTTTTCCTTAGACCTCCCATCATCACTTTCCAATATCTCTTTTGGCCCCACCCAAAGAGGAAGGGAAGTTCTAGGCCTAGCCCCCCTCCCTCCATCCCCAACAATCCTAAATATGAATCCTCTGCATAAAAGCAACCTCCTGAGCCCTGGAGCAACTGTTCTCATGGTTTCTACTCACAGACACCTCTGTGAATAGTTTCTGTCATTTGGGGGCACCCTGACCCTCATGAAATACCTCGATTTGTTTCCCCTTTCTTGCCTCCCCTCAGTGTTTTCACACAAACACTTTCACTACCCTGATTCCTTGCCTGACTTTTCTTATTTCTCTGTTTTAAGTTTCTCTAAGGCAGGTCCTACTACTTTTTATATCTACCTCTTTCTTATCTGTCAGTCTTTTAAAAATCTTTTTCTCTTCTCGTATATATCTGATTTTGGCAACCAGGTGAGAATTCTCTGAAAGCTTCCTATCAAACACTTTTCACTCTTTCTAAACATTATTTTACCAAAAAATAGGTATTTGAATTTTGGTTACTTTTGCCCCATCCAGGACCCTTCAGATTCTTGAGACACTTCATCTGTGATTACAAAGAGACTTAGGGTTGAGCTGTATTTCTGCCTTCAGTTTTCTATTGTTCCCAGAAAGTTTATTTCCTGTATAAACTGACACGCATAAAGAAAGCATTGGGAGAGGTTAGGTACTGCTATGTATGGGCATGGCTAAAACCACAGAGTCAAAATTAAACTTGGAAAACCTCTGAAATGTCCATAAGGTACAATAGATGTTTTTTAGGGCCGGCCTGGTGGCACACTGGAGAGTGCACCGCTTGGGAGCGCAGCGGCGCTCCCATCGAGGGTTCGGATCCCATGTGGAGACCGGTTCCCCGCTCGCTGGCTGAGCGCGGTGCGGGCGCAACACTGAGGGTTGCGATCCCGTTACCGGTCAGTAAAAAAGACAAAAGGGAAGAAAAAAAAAAAAATAGATGTTTTTTAAATATACAATCCTGTGCAGTATTACACAGCTATAAATTCACTTTGAAAAGTTCATGGAAAATGGGGTTAAAAGATAATGCAAATCTTTCCATGAATTTTTTGAAGATCCTTCATGTATACTATGTACAGTGATGTTCGTTTTTAATGGGGACAGGTGGTTGGCATGTGTTTAAAAGTTGTGGGGGGCCGGCTCAGTGGTGCACTGCTACAGTGCGCCGCTTGGGAAGCGCGGCGGCGCTCCCGACGAGGGTTCGGTTCCCACATACAGACCGGTTCCCGCTCACTGGCTGAGCGAGGTGTGGGCGCGGCGCCGAGGGTTGCGATCCCGTTGCCGGTCCCGGTCCGGTACGGGCGCGACACTGAGGGTTGCGATCTGTTGCCGGACACGAAAAAAAAAAAAAAAGAGTTGTGGTGAGTAAAATAAAGTATATGTGTGTATATAGATAAATTTTTTCTCACCTTTTAATTTTTTTTATTTTTAATTTTTGGTTACTCACTTACTTACAGGCAAAATAAAAACCATAAATAAATAGGTAAGGTTGAATTTTCCTAAATTAAGTGATTGTATGATGTAATACTACCAGACCATGTTTTTAAAATATTGCTTCATCTAAATAGAATGTCTAGTAATACTAGTTCATGCATCTTTCCAGTAGTTTCAATGAGGGTTCTAATTTTACTGAACAAAGATAATAAAATTTATGGTTTAGATCTGTGCCTTTAATCTGTAGTTCAGATCAGTGTTCAATTAAGAACCACTGTTGTTGTTTCAAATAATTTTGCAAATCTAACAAAATCTCACAAAGATAAACCTCTAAAATGACAGCAAACATCACATAAATACTTGTTATTCAATTCTGCTTTGCTAAGCTTACAATAGTGATCAGTCTTCAGCTGTCACCTCTCATTTCATTTCCAATTTCTTCTCCTGTATGTATCTTTTCTACATAAATCTAAGGTTGACTCTCTCTGTGTAGTGACTGAGGTAAGCACGGTGCCTTTTACCTTCATTCATACAGTGATAGTGCAGAATTTTTACATAGAAGTGTCTTAGATTTGTTAACCTGTTTAGAAGGCAAGCTGGGTTATTTCTTATGAAGCCATGTTTTCTGAAAAAGCACACTCTCTTTTCATAATTCCTATGTTTCTTTGGGGAAATCCTGGGGATTAAAATGATGACAAGCTATAGCTTACCGGTTTGTTGTTTACCTGGACTGAAATTGAAATAGCCCCCTTATAGCCTAGGCTTCCCATGCACAGAGGTCCCCTCTCATTCTTGTTTTTTTTTGTTGTTGTTGCCTTTTCACAACAAATATTTATTGAACACTAGGCTTATTTTAAGCATTTACTTGTTAATTTATTTCTGTTTAGTCAATTGACTTCTTTCCTGTTGCTTAAGCCCTGAAATATGAATCAACTTATACTCTTTTTTTTTCAGTTTCTTTCAGCAGAAGTTTCTTTTGGCTTAATTTAAACTCCTGAGCTCATGTCTTATTTCTAGCTACATAGATTGCCCACTTTGATAACCCTTTACACTATTGAACAATAATCTCACTTTAACAGATTTAGATCTTTCACATTCAATTTCTTGGCTTACAGGAAAAAGGGCGATGGTATAATGTAGGAAAAAACTGAAGGGCAGTCGTAGTACCACATATTGAGTGTCTGCTCTTTAGACCTTATCCCACTTAATCAACATTTTGGGCAGGTTATTGTCCACGTCTTATTGAAAAGAAAATGAAAACTACAGGGATTAAAAACTTATAAAGTGTGTATTGCTAACATTCATTCAAGAATATTAAGCTCTTTCATGAAGCTAATTATACACAATTTTTAAAAAATTGTTCCTTAGAAATTCTGTTAGGCTTTTTTTTTTCCCTCCTAATTATATTATGTTTGAGGGTAGGGATGCTTTATACTTTTTCATGTACTCACATCACTCAGTTAATAATTTTCCTCCAAGAAATATCTATTACATTGAATTATTGTATTTAGTCATAAAATTTTTCCTTCCACTTTGATCAACATTTTTTCCACTTAAATAGAGCAAATCTCTACTGGATGCTATTGCTGATAGTTTCCCTGAGGATCAGCAACTGAGTTCAAAATGATACTCCTAGATCTTATGCAAGAAGGATTAGAAAAAGTAATTATTGTCCATTCCCTGACTTTATTTTCAACAGGGAAAGTCATTCATATTTCTTAATTTCTATAACCTATTTCTCTGAGTCCACATGAATAAAGCATAATTTCCTTTTTAAATTTTAGTGTGGTGGGTAGGGGACCAAGATGAAAGAATATTATTGAAGTGTGTAATTGCATCACTGAGATGGAAATCAAATGCAGTTGCTGATCTGAAATAAAAGGTAAGCTTTCTTAGCTCTATTTGCCTTAGCTGTTGCATAAAGAATGTTTCTGTTCTAATATGTCCTGGGAATTTTCAGGACTCTAATGAGACCATCCCGAACTGGAGATCACAGCTCTGCCAGGTCACTGTGCTTGCGTTCTATGATTGGTATGGATAGTCATAGGATCTTTTCTGGGGTCAGTGGGGTGAAAACACCATGACTAACAACCTCTTAGAGAACTATGTGGTTGGAGTTTATGAGGACTAGTTTGCTAAATAAATTGAGACATTTCTGGAAAAAGGGAAATGAACAACTGATGGGCAGATGGGGGGGCAAAAATAGATCTATTGTATTAGTTGTCTGTGCTGAATAACAAATTATCACAGACTCGGCAGCTTAAAATAACACTTATCTATTATCTCAGTTTCTGTTGGTCGGAAGTCTAGATATGGCACAGCTGAATTCTCTGCTCAGGGCCTCCCAAGTCTGAAATCAAGGTGTCATTCAGGGTTGCCTGCTCACTTGGAGCTCACAGACCTCTTCCTAACTTATTAATTGTCAATAGAATTTATGTCCTTGGGGTTGTTGGCTTTCTTACTGGCTTCAGTTGGGCCATTTCCATGTACTAGATAGAGGCCTCTCTGCTGTTCTCTGCCACATGCCCCTATCCAAAGTATGGCAGCTTGTGTCTTCAAAGTCAGTGGGTCAATTTCTGTCTTTGAATTTACCTTTTAGGAAAGGCTTAGACCCTCTTGTAAAGGGCTCACCTGATTAAGTCAGGCCTATCCAGGATAATCACACTTTTGATCAACTCAAACTAATTTGGGAATTTAATCTGCAAAATCCTTTTACCTGTGCCATATAATGTAGCATAATCACAGGAGTGGCATCCATCATAATCAGATGCCTCCCGAACTCAAGGGGAGGAAATCACACAGGGGGTGTGGATCTTGGGGTATACCTTAAAATTCTGCATACCACAGAAAACATATGTACATATATACTCAATGAATTATACAGAATTTGTATTAGTCTGTTTTCTGTTGCTTGTAACAGAATGCCTGAAACTGGGAAATTTATGAAGAATTTCTTACAGTTTTGGAGGCTGGGAAGTCCAAGGTCAAAGAGTGCATTTGATGAGGACCTTCTCTTGGTAGGGACTCTACAGAGTCCTGTGGCAATGCAGGGTATGACATAGAGTTGGCTGAGCAAGGACATTTTCACATGCTTCCTTCCTCTCCTTATAAAGCTCCCAATCCACTCCCTGATAACCCATTAAACCATTAACTCATTCATCCATGAGTGGAGTAATCTATTCATGAAGACAGAGTCTTCATGATCCAATCACTTCCCAAAGGTCCTGCCTTTCAAATGCCATCATCTGATTTCCCACTCTCTTAACAATGGGTATCAGCTTCAGTGAGTTTAGGGGGGACATTCAAATCATAGCAGAGATGTGTATATAGATTCATGTACTTGAGATAAGCTTTATTTTTGCTTGTAAATTCCAAATACTATTACATGTAACATTGCTTCTTATATCTGCACTTAGAAATGATACATTACGAGTAATGTCTAAGCTTCCTTTACGTCGTTTTTTGTCTTTAATTTTCCTTCACCTATGCCTTGAAATTTCCCCAAATTGGCTTCCAGCTGTCAATGTTATCTAGTTTCATGTCTCTCAGGTGTCCTAGAGAAAATGATTTTAAAAGTCCATTAAAACCAATTGCAGTATGTGAACCAGACAGGGTCTTAGCCCCCAATCAAATACGGAGTCATCCCACTTCTTAGAATCTTTCATTTAGGGTACGTGATTGCTTCCAGGAAAGTGTGAACAGCAGTTGTTTTAGCTGACAATAGGGATATGTCGTCTTTGGAGAATCAAAGTATTTCAAACTGCCATTCAGAATATAGGCAATACCTATAATATAACTTTGTCTTGCAGTGCTGAATGCAGTTTTCTAATTAATTATTAAAAATATATGTATTAAGTACTTTGTTCCTAAAACAGCATGAATTGTCCTACAATTTAGAGATATCAGATGAGTAGGAAAAATGAAGTTAGTGGCCTAAAGCTGCCCCTTAGGAAGTCTAGGGCTGTATCTGAATTCATAAAATCTTTAATCAGTCAGATAAATGCTTCCTTTTTATCCACGTTCTTTTCTTTTTTCTCCTTCTCTCCCCCCATGAATATATATGCTAGAGTTATTAACTGAATGATCTTATAATCCTTGTCTTGGGTGATTTTTAAAAAAATGTATTTTAATAAATGCTTCAAATCAAAATACCATCACTGAGAGCTGCTTATTAAACTAAAAATAGCTCATTGAAGATAACGATGATGATGATGTTAATGATAATGAAGGCTGTCATTTGTTTTGAAATTCTCAAATATTTTTGAGGTTATCAATAACTGCATAGACTTAATTTTAAGCTGTATTTTCTGATTCTAATACTATTACTATGCCATAGGCAGTATTTTCACTGAGTATTTTTTGTTGAAACAGAAAGAGAGAGAGAGAGAGAGAGACAGAGAGAGAGAGAGAGAGAAATAGAGAGGAAGTTTTACCCTTACCCCTTTTCCATACACATACAACATATTGATTGAATGGAAAGAAAATATATAATTCTAGAAAATACACTTATGATTGCCTCAAGGTGGTTTCAATATTTTGAGGAAAAAAATACCATCGGTATTCTTGAGAACCCTGTCCCTAAATTACTAAATTAATAAGCTCTGCAAGCACTCAAAAATTCCTGGAAGAATTACCCTCTCTCTATAATTTACAATACAGAACAATTGAGAATGTTGCTGGCTTATTTGGGTAGACACCATGTAATGCCTCTCCTTCACCAAATATAAGTCATGTTCTAGACCATTCATATCGCATGTTCTTCAGGTTTATCAGAGATCAACAACTACCCAGTACACCAGGCTTCATAGGTGTACATCACTAGGTAGACAGAGAGCATGTGGGATATTTAATGAGAATGGGAACAGGGAGATTAGTCATTTGTCCCATGTCCCTACTTCCCAAATTGGTGTTAAAAGAATATATATCTATCAGCATCTTTAACTTATTTTAGGCTAGTGTTAGAATCATTATAGAAAGGACCTTCTGTTTAAAAGTGAAATTTTGAAACTGAGTATACATGGAGCTTAGGTCACTGACACATGGCTATGAAGAGGTCATAAAACTTTCAATCATTTTTCATTGTCTTGAGATTGTCTGTTTGTGCCATTAGAAGAGTTTAATGTTTCCCCGGTCTCCTCCACAGCTTCCCTGACACAGCCTCTGCAAATACATGGGGCTTGCTTTTGCTTTCTAGCCCGTGATTACAGCTTTTCTTCATTTAGAATGCTTTTTTTCTTCTCCCTTCCACTGCAGAAATCCTTTCTATTGTTCAAAACCCAGTTCAAGTACCATTTCCTTTAGCCCATAACTCATTAAGTTCCTATTCTAAGTAATTCTGTCTTTAATCTTTAAATGTCCAACATTGTTATTTGGTATTTTATGGATATACATATTGTCTCCATAATGGGATCATGAGTTCTATGAAGTTAGAGAGTGTCTCTCATGTTACCTTTATTTTTTTTTAACCTCCCATTACCTATAGTATAAAAGTATGTGCTTAACACAATTTTTTACAACCCAGATCAATAGATATTTCCCCCCCATCTCAGTAGCTGCCTTAAATTAATACATCACTTTCTCTATTATTCCATCAATGGCCTTATCTCTCCTTCCTAGTGTACTCGTATTACTTAAAGGTATTTTCCACACATAAAATGAGAGAAAGAATGCTGGGGGAATAATTATGTGAGTTTATTGTGAATAAAGGAAGAATCACAGGATAGACTGCTGGAGCCAAGCTTCAGGTAGATCTGAACTCTGATGAGCATTCAGAAGCTGACAGAAAGTACTCCCATCTATTTTTTTTTTATGTTAGTTACCTATTATTGCAGAGAAATAAAATCAACCAGATATGAGTACATTGTGTGATAGAATCCAGTTGAAAATACTTTTCTTATATTAAGTCAATTATGATTAAAGCTGTGAAGAATTATTATGTTCACCTGCATTGACATACTCTATTATTTAATAGAAATTCAACTCTAAATGTAATAAAAACTGCTGCAATGACTTCTGCTTTTGAAAGGCTACTCCCTTCCTGCCACACTGAGCACCTTAGTGACTGAGCTTTAGGCCGAGGTCCTCACAGAACTGGCAAGAGCGACACAGCTTGGAAATATGAGGAATGGATTCAGTTTGTCCATAAAAGAGAACATCACATGCAAGGGATTTAATCAACTGTGACCTTGGACAGGTCACTTACTTTTCTGAGTCTCAGTTTACGCTTCTATAAAGTAAGGGGGCTTGTCGTACAGGTAGTAGTCATACATTTTTAGGCATAGAACATCTTTTCCTCTTATTTTATATTCATAACTATCCAGTGAAGCAGTTCTCATTTCGCAGATTGGAAAAATTAAATAAAATAAATTTGGTAACTTAATTCAGGTAACACAGATAGTGATGAGGTGAAGAGCCCAGTTCTGAGATTTTGCCTTCAAATATTCTCCCTTTCCCAACACCACAAACTGCTTTTCTATCTGTAGTAGAAAAACAATGTGGATTACACATTATTTTTTTAAATTCAATTTTATTTATATTGATTTTTGTGGGGTACACTATGTTGTTTCAATACATGCCAGTGTGTTGTTTCAATACATGCATATACTGCACAATGAGTCACTTAGGGTAGATGGCATAGTTCTGTTCCCATTAGTTCACCCCTAATCTTATGCCCTACCCCCACCTCTCCCAGTCTCTGGTAACCTCTGGTACCCATTATTCTACTCTCTCTCTCTCTCTTTTTTAACCCACAAAGAGTAACATCCGTATTGCAAAAAGAACTCATAAAATTCTAAGCAGAAATTCGGTGAAGAACCTGAGCAGATAAGTCACACAACGCGAAGAAACACACATGGTTAATAAGTACATTCTAGGATCTAGTCGTAGGCAAGGGTGGGGCTGGCCTGGTCCCTGTCTAAGGGTCCCAGGCATTGGCTGTTCCACTGCTGTCCTGGATGTGTGGTGGTAGGGACTGGGCTGAGGCCCATGGCCCTCATGTCTCAGGACCCCCAGGTGGGTATTGGGCTGACTCTGTTGCTGGACTGGATGTACCCATATTATCTTTTTGAATACCTCCAACAAAATACAAATCCCAATAACTAAGTTTATCAAGTTCAAAATAACTTGGTTAGTATTATCATTAATTTGTTAGTGTAGGATCTATCCTTATTTTCTATACACCAATAGTAACAAAAAAAGACACCTACTTGTGTGTGTTTGTGTGTGTGTGTGTGTGTGTGTGTGTGTTTTATGATAGCACAGGCAAATTGGTAATATCAAAATCTGTAAGGGTGAGAATTTAGAATTTCTTGTTCTTCATATCTATTTCACTCGTTAGGTTCACTGTCAGGTCAGTACAAACACATATCTGAAAACAACACTTACTGGTTGTGACATTATCACATATGATTTGATAACAAAACAAAGCCAGAGTTGATGTTTTTGATTAGCCACCAGACCTGTCTCGTCAGCTGCAGATGTGGATAAATCTGGGCATTTGAATTGAATTGGCTCCAAGAATGAACTCTTAGCAGTGCCCATGAACTTCAAAGGGTATGTCAAGCAACCTACCAATGATCCAAAACTTAAGGTATTAGTCATTTACTAAATATTTTAATGGAAATAATTGCAAACAAATATGCTTGAAAATCTCCGTAAACAAGGAAGCAAGTTTGTGAAATGTGGCATGTTTTTGCAGAGAGGTTTCTTGACATATAGCATACATCATAACAATGTATGTCAATGTCAAAAACTACCCTGCTTTAACAAGCAATCTTATAGCTTGTTTTTCAGGTATTTTAGAATATTCCTGGCAAAGATGCTACATACCTGTTGATAAAAATGTTTTCTAAATGTGCTTATTAGAATTCTGATGAACATGATACATAGGATTATTCTTTATATGTTTCCTTTTACTATCTATTATTATCTGTGTTATACTTCATAATGAATGCAGAAAAGTACACCAAACATTCAGCAATTATCATAAAGAGGTCACTTGTATAACCACTAACCCAGGTCAAGATAAATAACACTGCCGGGGCACAGAAGTCTTCTTACATCATGACTCTCTCTCCCTCTTTTCAAAGATAATCACTGTCCTGAATTTTAATATAGTAGTTCAGATTTTCCTGTTTTGGGAGATATACAACATGCATTATTGCATTATTTTGTGTCCAGTTTCTTTTGTTCAGTATTGTTTGTGAGATTCATCCTTGTTGCTAAATGTGGCTATACCTCATTTATTTTTATTTCTGTAATGACATTTTATTGTACGAACATATTACAATCAATTTACTGTTGATCATTACTGGGGGCGTTTAGATTGTGGAGCTGTTGCAAAAAATGCTGTTGGAAAGAAGAGAACAGAACTGAGGTTACCAGAGGTGGGAAAGGGGGAGTGGGAGGAGGAAAAAGGAAGAATTGATAAAGCGCCATGAAAATCAATTATATTGTATAATTATGAATATACTAATTATCCTGATTTGAGCATCACATATTGCACACAGGTATTGATATTCAATGTTGTACCCCACAGATATGTAAGATCAACTATATTCCAATAAAAAATTTAAAAATAAATAAATGAATAAATAAAAATGCTGTTGGACTAATACCTCCAGCAAAGATGGAGTAACAGGATGGGATAAATCATTCCATCTGAGACAACAACAACAAAACTGGACAAGATACGTATATAAAAAACAACTGTTCTCAAGACGTAGGAAATGAGGCAATGAAGGCAATAAAAGTTACTACAGATTATTGCCTAGAAGAGTTTATAGGCCATGGTAAGGGGGATCCCAAGTAGACTCCCTGAGTTTGTGAGGGAGGGCACTGAAGAGGAGACTGTTGCATACAGAGAGAATTTTGGGAATGTTCAGCAAGTCTCCCTTGAGTATTCAAGAGAATACTGAGCAGCACGTTCATGTGAGGCAGGGGAAAGATCCATCTGAGAATATCAGAGGGGAACAGCACTCTACACTCACACAGATGGAGAAGAATGCTTGATCCTTCCTGTCCAACTGGAAAATCTGATTATTCACAGGATGCTGGGTGGAGTACTTAGCAAGGTCGTGCCTCAGACTGAACATTGCTCTGGTCTTATCTAATGAATTTTAAAAGCAGTACCAGCCAAATAATTTGAGGAACCCAGTGCAAAATGGAAATGCCACCCTCTTCAAATTTATTAAGACTTTCAAGTTGGCAAGAGAAAAGTACTAAACCAAGCCTAGGACTTTTCAAAGCTTTGGGCCCAGGATGAATGAGCAGGTTATATGACAATGGAACAGTCCTGCTTAAAAGCAAGACCAGAAAGGATCAAAGTTTCCAAGTAACTGAACTTTGTCTCTCAAGCCTACTGTCTGTTTTTCCCTATTATATTGTTTTTTATTTTTTTTATTCTTTATATGCGTGGTATTTTTGATTGGTTGCTGGATATTTTAGGTGAAAAATTATAGAAATAATTTGCAGCTCAGGATGATGATATATTTTCTGGAAGATATATATGTTTTTTGATAATCTGTTTGGGGCGGTAGAAAGCTAAGATTTTCTTAATCTGTTTTCAGGGATTGAATTAATTCAAAGCTGGGCTTTAGTTACATCAAGGGCTGATCTACTTCTGGTTCAATCTTTCTCCCAGTGTGTAGTCCTTCATGTTTCTGACCTGAGCTTCTAATTTTTAAGAGACCTCAACCCTGGCTGGCCCTAGGGTTGAGGTCTCTCAATTTTTAATTTTTATTTTTGTCGCCTTGGCCCTTTTGGAAGTTCTCATCAGATTCTTAGAATTTTAGCTCCCTCTTCCTGAATTAGCAATTGTCCCTAGGGAAAACTTAGCCCCTCACAACTACCCATAGATTTAAGCAATAGTTCCATTTTTAGGAGAAAACAATGAAATGAATTTTGTGGTTTTCACTGTTAGATGCTTTACAAAACTTATTTTAATATATTTAACAACCCTATCAAATAGTTAGTAGTATCATTTTAGAGATTTGGAATTCTGTTTTCAGTGGATTAAATAAGGTACCCAATTTCACATAATTAGTAAGTGGTAGAGTAACAATCTAACTTTGGTCTTGGTGACTTCAAAGCCTATCTTTTTAAAAACAAAACTGCATCATTTCATCTAACACTACTTGGAGTGCAGATTTTATAAGTAATGTTTATAGTGTTACAGAGACCTCTAGAACTTTTTAAAATTGTTTTTATTAACTGCATTGAAGTGAGTAAAATAACTGAGTATCAAATGTGAGGGGGTCTGTTTTGGTCAGCTCGGTGTGCTGTAACAGAATGCCATAGATTTGGTGGCTTAAACAACAGTTTAAGCAGTTTAACAGTTTAACAGGTCTCACAGTTCTGGAGGCTGAAAGGCCAAGATCACAATGCCTGCAGATCCATTGTTCAGTGAGGTCCCTCTTCTTGGTTTGTGTTTGGCTGTCTTCTCCTTGTATCCTCACATGGCAGAGAGCACAGAGGGCTAGATTTTTGGTCTCTTATAAAGGTACAAATTCCATTCCTAGTTACCTCCTAAAAGCCTTACCTCCAAATACTATCACATTGGGGATTAGATTTCATCAAATTAACTTTTTTTTTTTTTTTTTTTTTTTTTTTTTTTTTTTTTTTTTTTTTTTTTTTTTTTTTTTTTTTTTTTTTTTTTTTTTTTTTTTTTTTTTTTTTTTTTTTGCAGGGTGAGGGGTACAAACATTCAGTTCATAGCAGAGTCTTCCATGATGACACACTATTTAAGGACAGACTTTAAAATTAATTTCAGTAGGTTGATTGGATAATGGAAATTTCTGCCCTTCTATGGAGGTATATTGAAGACTCAATGGAAAAATCTTTTATAAATACTTCCCAGTGATATCTTGCAAATTTGGGGTATAGATTTGTCTTAGTCAGGTAGAACTGCTATAAAATGCCATACATTGGGTGGCTTAAACAACAGAGATTGTTTCTCATGGTTCTGTAAGCATGGGAAGCCTCAGATCAAAGTATCAGCATGGCTGGGTTCTGGAGAGGGCCCTCTTTCTCAGATGGCTGTCTTCTTGCTGTATACTTATAAGACTGGGTGAGAGAGAGCTCTCTTGCGACACTTCTTATAAGGGCACTACGCCCATTCATGAGAGCTCCACACCCATGACCTCATCTAAACTTAATCATCTTCCAAATATCATCACATTGGGAACTAGGGCTTCAACATAAGAATTTTGGGGAGGCACAGTTTAGTCCATAGCATGCATTATATGGCTAGTCAAACATATAAGTGTATGTGTGTCCGGAGATCAGAAAATAGGTGCTTTGGAAACATTTCAGTCCTTCTTTTAGCAATTATCCTATGTACTGTGTTCATCTGCTGGCTTGAAATAGCAATAACCTGGCAAGGCATTACACCTTTATACTATATTTGAATATCTCTGATAGTCTCACTAAATCCCAGAGGGCTATATTTTTATCATAAACTGTGACATGAAATCCAATCTAATCTTTCATTAAAACTTGATTTTGAAATATGTATTTTTGTAAAGGTAAACATATATAGCTGGGCTGTTTGCCTTTTAAAAACTGTATTAGCATGTTATCACATCAAAAAAATACAAATCCAATTTTAAAAGCACTGAAGGGGTTTTGGTTTACAAATGTAGTTACATCACCCATCACACAGAGAGTATCCCGAATACTACCCCTTAAGGATCTCTTTTTCTCCAAATTCTCACTGTATATAACAGCTAACGCTCTGTTTTTCTTATCGCTCCCTTCCAGCCCACCCTCCAGCTGCTCAGGCTTTGGTATGTAAAGCCAATGTCACAACCTGCAGTATGATACAACCCATGGACATTTGGAGTTTGGTGCTCACAATGTGTTGAAAAATTTCAATTAGTTTCCAACCTTTGGAAGTCAAGATATTTCATGCTAAAATCCAGATACCTTGCTTTCCTTGACAAACCAGAAAATCTGGTTTGACCTTAGATTTTCTTCCTGTAGGGCACTTTTCTCTCTCTCCTGTTCAGAACAGTTAACTGTCCCCGCTTAGCTCCTTCTTAGGCATTCAAATTGGCAGCCTTTGTAGTAAAGCAGGGCCAGGCTGTATTTTCCTTCTCTGTGCATCCACATCACTCAAACATAAATGATACACTCATGGGCCTATATCCCCTAAAAGGAGGGAAGTGGGACTGTTTGAATGTATTAGTATACATACTCATAAGTTAAATGTTTCCATCACATAAGAATCAAGAATTGGTGGAAGTGTCTACCCCTTACCAATCTACATGATAGTGGAGGTGCTGGCTGCTCAGACCTCTGATCTCTCTCTGTAGGTGCATCTATTAATGCTCTTTGGATGATTCAGGGCAGGGTTCATTGAAAGAGAGAGGGCCAAGCTTGACACTTGGCTGTTTTCTAGCTGAATGTCAAACATCTTCCTTCAAGAGCTGAAATTATGCCTCACTCCTGTTTTTTTTTTTTTGGTTGGTTTGTTTTTTTAATCACAGAGTGGGAGAATTTATTTTTAATACCAGTATCTGGTAAAGGATTCATGTCCATAATATATATATTTATTTTATTTTATTTTATTGGTTATGCATATTCATGGGGTACAAAGCTGAATGTCACCACTTGTGCCCAAGACATGATGGCCAGATCAATACTATCATCATGCCCATTGCCACAAACTGAGAATATTCCCTGTGTTCCCCACCCAATTAATCCCAGAGCTCCTTCCCCTATACACTCCCCGACCCTACTCTGCAACCCTAAGTATGCTCTCTTCCTTTGTGAGTTCAACAAAATACTGTGGTCTTTCTTGCCTTCATTCTATCTCTCTTAGCTCCCACTTAGGAATGAGGACATGCAGTATTTTTCCCTCTCTGCCTGGCTTATTTCACTCAATATAACTTATTCCAAGCTCATCCATGTTGCTTCAACTGGCAGAATTTCATTCTCTTTTATGGTAGAGTAGTATTCCATGGTGTGCATATACCACAGTTTCCTTATCCAGTCATTAATTGATGGACATTTAGGTTGGTTCCATATCTTGACTCTTGTAAATAGAGCTGCGATGAACATGGGAGTGCAGGTGTCCCTTCAACATGATGATTTCCATTCCTTTGAGTATATACATAGAAGTGGGATTGCTGGACCACAAGGTAAATCTATCTGGAGTTGAGAAAACTCCATACTGTTTTCTATAGTGCTGTATTAATATACAGTTCCACCAATGGTATAGAGGCATTCCCTTCTCTCCACATCCTCGTCAGCATTTCTTATTCTCCATCTTTTTTGATTATAGTCAGTCTAATTGGGGTGAGAATATGTCTTAATATGGTTTTAATTTGCATTTCCCTGATGATTAGTGATGCTGAGTATTTTTTAATGCACCTTTTGGCCATTTGTATGCCTTCCTTACAAAAATGTCTATTCAGCTTCTTCGTCCATTTTTAAATTGGGTTATTTGTTTTTTTTACTGTGTAATTGCTTTAGTTCCTTGTATATTCTGGATATTAATCCCTTGTTGGAGGTATAGTTTGCAAATATTTTGTCCCACTCTATAGGTTGTCATTTTACTCTGTTGATTGTTTCCTTTGCTGTGCAGAAACTTTTAGTTTGATATAGTCCCATTTGTTTACTTTTTTGTTGTTGTTGCTTGTGCTTTGGGGCACTTGTTCATAAAGTCTGTGCCCAGTCCTACTTCCTGAAGTGTTTGCCCTATATTTTCCATTAGTAGTTTTACAGTTTCAGGTCTTATATTAAAGTCTTTAATTCATTTTGAGTTGATTTTGGTATATGATGAGAGGTGCAGTTCTAGTTTTATTCTTCTGCACATAGATATCCAATTTTCCCAGCACCACTTATTAAAGAAGCAGTCTTTTTCCCAATGTATGTTTTCAGTCAAATATCAGTTGACTGAAAGTCTGTGGGTTGATTTCTGGGTTTGCTCTTCTTTTCCACTCTTCTGAGTGTCTATTTTTATGCCAGTACCATACTGTTCCATTAATATAGCTTTGTAGTATAGTTTGATGTCAGGTAGTGTTAAGCCTCCAGGCCCCCCCCCCTTTTTTCTTTGTTCCATATGAAAGTTAGGATCATTTTTTTCCTATTTTTCTGAAGAATGTCATTCTCATTATGATGGGGACTGAATCCAATTTGTAGATTGCTTTGGATAGTACAGACATTTTCACAATGTTAATTCTTCCAATCCAAGAGCATGGAATGTTTTCACATTTTTTTTTTATTGTTAGCATATATATTATTATAAATCATACTTATTCTTTATGCAATCTCTCCCCATCCTTCTCTACCTCTCCTCTCCCACCTCTGATAACCCTAGATTTCTTCTCTCCTTCTGAAAGAGTAATGGTTACTCTGTTGATTTGTTGCCTAGATGATCTGTCTAGTGCTGAGAGAGGTGCGTTTAGATCTTCCACTATTCTTGTAGAGTAGATGATTCTTCTGTCACTCTGGAATGGGCTTTGTGGAGAGAGACGTCATCTTCTTTTCTTTGGTCTCTGCTGGTGACTCTCCTGTGTAATGCACTTGATTGGCTGGTGGACCATTTACATGTTGGCTATGGCATCTAGCCAATTTTGGAGCAGCTGTGGCTATTGTGGTGGCTGTGGTGGGTCACCCACATGGAAGGGGTGTTTTTGGCATGCTCCTTGCCTGGTTGTGGGAGGAGGGGTCGGTCCCTGGCTCCATCTGTTTTTACACTCTAAGATGTTGTTGTGGAGCAGTTGAGTGGGAGGGAGAGAGAAGGGGGAAGGAAATAGGGTGGAGGAAGAAGGGAGGGCATGGTTGAGACCTGTGGCAGTCCCATAATTCATGCAGGGGAGAACAGGTGGCTTTCAATGGTGGAATGCTCATTGCTGGGCTGAATGCAGATGTCATGGAAGTGTGGCTAAAGTCCTTGGCCCCCCAGTTCCCTCACTCAGGACACTAGGGCATTTCCAGTGATGGTTCAGTGGTTGTTGCCAGACTGGTTGTAGATATTGGGGGGGTAGCTGAAGCCCTTGGCCCCCAACTGCTCCAGTTCAGGAGCCCAAGGTGCTTCCTGCAGTTACTTAGTGGTCATCACTGGGCTGGATACAGATGTTGGGGGGGTGTGGCCGAAGCCCTTGGCCCTGCACTGCCCCAGCTCAGGAGCCTGGGGCACTTCCTCTGGTGACTTTGTGGTCATTGCTGGGCTGGCTGTGGGTGTCGGGGGGTATGGCTAAGGCCCTTGGCCCAACCCTATCCCTGGCTTGGGGGCCTAGGGGGTTTCCAGTCCTTCTAGGTTTTGTAGGTGTTCTTTTGTGATGTGAGACCTTTACTAGTTAATATCAAACTTTGTCTCTGGTCTGTGGGTATTTCGTTTTTTATTTCAGTTCAGTGTTGGATTATTCACTGTTTCCACTACCTAAACTAATTTGTTGTTCTTTGCTTACTTCTGAAATGGGGGAACTTCCGCACTTGAACCCTGTGGTTGAGCTAAATTGCTGCTTTGCTGCTGATTTTCTGGTGAAGGCTTTTTGTGCAGCTCAGGTTTTAATGGTTTACTTTTTAGGTACTTTCGAGTGTCATGAGATCTGGTATACCAGGGTTGTGTAGAAACTCTGGTCTGGACCTGAGTCTTTTCAGCAAACTTCTTCCCCTGTAGTTCTATATTCCTGACCAGTCTCCAATCAGTCTTTGCTGATTGGAGGGCAGATCAGCTGTCCTTGTTATTCCCCAATGTTCCCCCGGTGGCCTGATTCCTTCACCACCTGCACTTTAAACACTTCCTATGGGATGGGTCATGCACTAGTCCCTTTCAATGACTCACCGGCCTGTGAGTGGCTCCTTTTTTCAGTTGTTGTGGCTCCCATGTGGGTTGATGGGAACTTGTTAGTGTTCTTGATGGCCACTGTTAGTGGTCTTGCTGGCCTGTGGGACACCAAGAAGCTTTTCTCCCCTTCCACCTCCAAGCAACTTCATAGGAAGGGCACAGCTGCAGCTTTTGCCAGCTCTTGCTCTGTGCGCTCACCAGCTCCTGACTTAAAATGGCCAGGGTTTGAAATGGTCAGAGCGATCCTTTCTTTCTGTCATTGTGGCTTCTCCCCACTTCATGAACTCTGTAGGTCTCTCCTCCTCTTCCCCTGGGCTCTAGCAGCCCCAGCTTGGCTATGGTTGCTTTTTAATAGTTGTAAATTGGTTGATTTGTAGGAGAGAATGATGCTGGGGACCATCTATTCCACCATCTTGACTGGAAGCCAAATGTCTTTATATTTTTTTATATCTTCTTTAATTTCTTTCTGTAGAAGTTTGTAGTTATCATTGTAGAGATCTTCAACTTCCATGGTTAAATTGATTCCTAGGTTTTTTAATTTTTTGGTGACTATTGTAAATGAGCTTACTTTCTTGATTTCTCTTTCTTTTAGTTCATATTTGGGGAATATAAACATATCTGATTTGGGATCATTGATTTTGTGACCTACAACATTATTGAAATTATTAACCAGCTCTAAAAGTTTTTTGATGGTCTTTAACTTTTTCTGTATACATGATCACATCATCTGCAAATAGGGACAATTTGACTTCATCTTTTCCAATCTGGCTGTCATTTATTTCTTTCTCTTGCCTGATTGCTCTGTCTATTACCTCTGGTACTATGCCAAATAGGAGTGGTGAGAGTGGGCATCCCTGTCTTGTTCCTGTTCTTAAGGGAAAAGCCTTCAGTTTTTCCTCCTTCAGGATGATACTGGCAGTGGGCTTGTTGTAGATGGCTTTTGTTGTGTTGAGATAGTTTCCTTAACCTAATTTGTTGATAGTTATTATGTTGAGATAGTTCCTTAACCTAATAGTTTGATAGTTTCCTTAACCTAATTTGTCTTTATCATGAAGGGTTATTGAATTTTGTCAAATGCTTTTTCTGCTTCTGTTGAGATAATCATGTGGTTTTTGTCCTTAATTTTGCTGATATGATGTATCAAATTTATTGACTTTCACATGTTGAACCATCCTTGCATCTCAGGGATGAATCCCACTTGAACATGGTATGTAATTTTATTGATGTGTTGCTGTATTTTGATGATAGTATTTTATTGAAGATTTTTGCATCTGTGATCATCAGAGATATTGGTCTATAGTTTTCTTTTTTTGTTCTATCTTTGGTTTTGGTATCAGGGCAATGCTGGCCTCATAGAATGAGCTTGGGAGAATGGCTTCTTTTTTTTTTTTTTCTTTTTCCTTTTTGTCTTTTTTCGTGACCGGCAACGGATCGCAACCCTCAGTGTCGCGCCCGTACCGGACCGGGACCGGCAACAGGATCGCAACCCTCGGTGTTGCGTCCGCACCTCGCTCAGCCAGTGAGCGGCCGGTCTGTATATGGGATCCGAACCCTCGGCGGGAGCACCGCCGCACTCCTAAGTGGCACACTGTAGTAGTGCACCACTGGGCCAGCTTTTTTTTTTTTTTTTTTTGGGAGAATGGCTTCTGTTTCAATTTTTTAGAATAGTTTGAAGAGAATTGTTATTAATTACTCTTTTAAAGTTTGGTAGAATTCAATAGTAAGGCAATCTGGTCCTGGGCTTTTTTTTTGTTGGAAGATTGCTGATTATTGCTTCAATCTCATTGCTTGTTGTTGGTCTGTTCATATTTTCTATTTCTTCTCGGTTGAATCTGTGTAGTTTGTATGTGTCCAGAAATGTATCCATTTCCCCTAGGTTTTCATATTTGTTGGTATACAGTTGTTTATAATAGTCTCTAATGATTCTTCACATTTCTGTGGTATGAGTTGTGATGTCTCCCTTTTCATTTCTGATTTTTGTTATTTAGGTCTCTCTCTCTCTCTCTCTCTCTCTTAACTATCTAATGGTTTGTCTATTTTGTTTATCTTCTCAAAAAACCAACTTTTTGTTTCATTGATCTTTGATATTGTTTGGGGGTCTCCATATTAATCAGTTCTGCTCTAATCTTAAATATTTAATTCTATCTACTATGGGATTGGATTGTTCTTGCTTTTCTAGTTCTTTTAGATTTAGTGTTAGGTTGTTTACTTGAAATCTTTCTAGTTTTTTAAATTAAGCATTTATTGCTATAAACTTCTCTATTAGTACAGCTTTGCAGTATCCTACAGGTTTTGATATGGTGTGTCTTTAATTTTTAGAAATTTTTTGATTTCCTGTTTAATTTTTTGTTTTTTTTTTGAACCATGGGTCATTCAGAAGCCTGTTGTTTAATTTCCATGTATTTGTACTGAGTCTTAAGTTTTGCTTGTTATTAATTTCTAATTTTAATCCATTTTTGTCTGAAAAGATAGTTGAGATGATTTCTATTTTTTTAAAGTCATTGAGACTTGATTTGTGACCTAACATGTGGTCTGTCTTGGAGAATGTTCTGTGTGTTGGTGAGAAGAATGTATATTCTGTAGTTGTTGGATGAAGTGTTCTTTAGATATCTACCAGGTCCAATTGCTCTAAATTGCAGTTTAAATCCTGTGTTTCTCTATTGATTTGTTGTCTGGATGAACTGTCCAATGATGAAAGAGGGGTAATCAGATCATCCACCATTATCATATTGAGGTCTATCTCTTTTTTGGGGTCTAATAGTGTTTGCTTTATATATCTAGGTGCCCTATTGTTGGTGTATATGTATTTATGATTGTTATGTCTTCTTGCTGGATAGATTTCTTTATCATTATAAAGTTGCCCTGTTTGTCTCTGTTCATGGTTTTTGGTTAAAGTCTCTTTTATCTTATATAAGAATAGCTGTTCTTGCTCATTTTTGGTTTCCATTTGTGTAGTATATCTTTTTCATCTTTTCACTGTTTGTGTGCATCTTTACTAGTAAGTTGAGTCTGTTGAATACAGCATATATTTGGGTCTTGTTTTTCAATCCAAACCATCAATCTGTGTCTTCTGAGTGGGGATTTTAATCTATTTACATTTAGGGTAGTTAGTGAGAGGTATTGTTTAATTCCTGTCACTTTACGGATTTTTGTATGGATGTTTTGTCTATCATTTCTTTCTTTCTTCTCCCTTGATCATCAATCTTCCATATTCGTGGTTTTTTTTTTTTTTTGAGATGGTAAGAATTATTTTCTTTTGTTTTTTCCTTTGCATTTGTGCTTTACAAGTGGGTTTTGTTCATAATTGTGTATTTGTGGTAGTGACTATTGTTTTTCAGATTCCAGATGCAGTAATCACTTGAGAATTTCTTGCAGGATTGTTCATGTGTTGATGAACTGCTGCAGTTTTGTCTGTCTTGTAAATACACTATTTCTCCTCCATTTTTGAGAGATAGCCTTGCTAGGTATAGTATTCTTGGCTGGCAGTTTTTTTTTTTTTTTTTTTTTTTTTTTTTTTTTTTTTTTTTTTTTTTTTTTTTTTTTTTTTTTTTTTTTTAGTATTTTAATATGTCATCCCATTTTCATCCCATTTTGCCTATAGATTTTCAGTTGAGAAGTCTGTTGTTAGTCTAATGGGGGCTCCCTTGTAAGTGACTTGAAGCTCTTCTCTTGCTGCTTTTAAGATTATGTCTTTGCCTTTGAGTGTTGCCAGCGTATTAGTCCATTTTTATGTTGCTAAACAGAATACCTAAAAAAACTGGGCAATTTATAAAGAACAGAGATTTATTTGGCTCACAATTCTGGGACAGCTGCATTAGTTGCAGGCTTCAGGCTGCTTCTGTTCATGGTGGAAAGCAGCAGGCAGCCATGGGGTACAAGCATATCACATGGTGAGAGGAAGCAAGAGAGAGAGAGAGAGGGGAGGTGGCAGGGTCTTTTAAACAGCTAGCACTCATGGGAACTAATAGTGTGAGAACTCACTCTCCACCCCACCCCCAGGGCATTACTGTATTCATGAAGGATCTGCCCTCATGATTCAAACAGCTCCCAATACTGCCACATTGGCATCAGATTGCCATGTGAGTTTTGGGCAAACATATCCAAACTCTCATTTACCCCAGCTCCCCAAAATTCATGTCACTCTCACATACAAAATACAGTTATTCCATCCCCAAAGTCCCCAAAGTTAGCTTGTTCCAGCACCAAATAAAAAGTCCAAAGTATCATCTGAGACGTCATTTCTAGGCAAAATTGTGAAGCTAATGACCAACCTGTTTCTACCTATATGCAGTCTCTTTATTTTACTAGAAATGGGAATCATGGCCTCTTGAAGAGAAAAAAGGTCACCATTCTGCATTTAGCTGTATTCATATATTGCATTTCTGTATTTTTTGTTTGTATTGTAAAAAATTCATATAATAAACAATGTTGTGATGTAAAAAAAAAAAAAAAAAAATCTACCTCCAAGATACAATGGTGGAACAGACATTGGGTATACATTCCTGTTCCAACAGTGAGAAATAGGCCAGAAGAAAGGCAAAACAGGGCTCAAACAACTCCAAAACCTGGCAGGGCAGACATTAAATCTTTTTTTTTTTTTTTTTTTTTTTTTTTTGTTTTTTTTGTGACCAGTAAGGGGATCGCAACCCTTGGCTTGGTGTCACCCACACCGCACTCAGCCAGTTAGCGCACCGGCCATCCCTATATAGGATCCGAACCTGCAGCGGGAGCGTCGCTGTGCTCCCAGTGCTGCACTCTCCCGAGTTTGCCACGGGGTCGGCCCAGACATTAAATCTTAAAGCTCCAACATAATCTGTTTTGACTCCAAGTCCTGCATCCTGTGAACAATGGGGAGTTTGGGTCCCCAAGGTCTTGGGTAGCCCTGTCCCCATGGCTCTGCTGGGCTGCACCTGTGCCTGCAGCTTTTCCAGGCCAAAGTTGCATGTTGCCAGTGGCCCTACATTCCTGGGCCTTGTTGGTAGCCCCATTCCCCTGGCTCCACTAGATATTGCTCTGGTTGGGGCTCTCTGTGGGGTCTCCAACCCCACATTTCTGCTCTGCATTGCTCCAGTAGATGGCCTCTGCAGTGGCTCCATCCCTGCAGCAGGTCTCTGCCTGGGCCCCCAGGCTTTTCCATACACCCTCTGAAATCTGGATGGAGGCTGCCATGGCTACACTACTCTCATGTTCTACCAGCCTGCAGACTTAACATTATGTGGACACCACCAAGGTTTCAGGCTTCTACTCTCCAGAGCTGATGAATGAACCACACTTGGGGCCAGTTGAGGCAAGGCTGCTCCAGCCGGATCAGCTGGGATGCAGGGATCTGGTTCCTGAAGACACCTGTGTCCTGGATCTGTCCTCCAGAACAGCTCAGTCCTCCTAGGCCTGTGATAGGAGGGCTGCCCTTCCAGACTTTTGAAATGCCCTCAGGACCTTTTCTCCTATTGTCTTGGCTATTAGTATCTGGCTGCCTCATAGCCACGCAAATGTCTCTAGCAACAGGCCTATCTGCTGAACCTTTGCATTTTTCTCCTGAACCTTTGCATTTTTCTCTCTCATTCTCTACCACATGGCCAGGCTGCAAATTTTCCAAATCTTTATGCTCTGCTTCCCTTTTAATGATAAATTCCAGTTCTATGTCATGCCTTTGTCAGCATAGGCTGTTACAAGTAGCCATGCAGCTATGTGAATGCTTTGCTGCTTAGAAATTTCTTCTGCCAAGCATTCTCGTTCACAGCTCTTAAATCCCACCTTCCACAGAGTCCTTGGGCATGGACACAATGAGTCCTTGGGCATGGACACAAATTCCTTGCTATGATGTAGTGGAGGTGATCTTTTGTCCAGTTCCCGATAAGTTCCTCATTTCTGTCTGTGACCTCATCATCCGCTTAGACTTTACTGTCTACATTCTATGAGCATTCTGTCACAACCATTTAACCAATCTCTAAAAATGTTTCAAATTTTTCTTTATCTTTTTGTTCTCTTCTGAGTCCTACAAACTCTTCCAACCTTTTCCCATTACCCAGTTCCAAAGCCGCTTCCACATTTTCAGTTATCTGTATAGTAACACTTCACTCCTCAGTACCAATTTTCTGTATTTGTCTGTTTTTGTGTTGCTATAACACAATACCTTAAACTGGTTAATTTATAAAGAATGGAGGTTTACTTGGTTTATGATTCTGGGACAGTTACATCTGGTGTGGGACTTCAGGCTGCTTCTACTCATGGCTGAAAGGGGCAGGCAGCTGGTGGGTACAAACAGATCACAGGGTTTGAAGAAGCAAGAGAGTGAGAGAGGGGAGGTGCCAGGGTCTTTTAAACAACCAGCTCTTGTCGGATCTAGTACAGCGAGAACTGACTCAGTACCCCACCCCCAGGGCATTAATCTATTCATGAGGGATATGCCCCAGTGACTCAAACAGCTACCAATACTGACACATTGGGGATCAGATTTCCACATGAGTTTTGGGGGACGACACATCCAAACTCTATCAGCCAGTTTGACTATAATGTGTCTCAGAGAGAATTTTTTTGGATTGAAACTGTTTAGGGATCTTTGACCTTTCTATATCTGAAAGTCTGTGACTCTTTCTATACCTGTGAACTTTTCCATTATTATTTTATTGAATAGATTTTCAATACCTTTACTTTTCTCCTCCCCTTCTGGAACACCCATAATTTGGATATTTCAGTGCTCAAGGTTGCCTGCTAGCCTGCTTATAGAGTCTTCATTTTTCAAAATTCTTGTTTCCTTTTTCTTGTATACCTGAGTTATTTCACAAAGACCATCTTTGAGTTTGGATTTTTTTTTTTTCAGCTTTTTCTAATCTGCTGCTTAAGCTCTCAGGTGTGCTTTTCATTTCATTGAATGCCTCTTTCAGTTCTAGGAGTTCTGCTACATTGTTTTTTAAGGGTTTGATCTCTGTAAATTTCACGCTTCATATCATGGATATTTTTTCTCCTTTTATCATGTTGTCTTACAGAGTCTTCTTTTATGTCCTTGAGTTTCCTTAAGATAGTTACTCAGAATTCCTTTTCAGTCATTTCAAGGTTTTCTTATTGTATAGGGTCTGGTACTTGAGAGTTACTGAATTCTTTTGGTGGTGTCATATTTTCTTATTTTTTTCATATTTCTAGTATCTCTGCAATGATTTTTGGTTATGTGGTAGATCTGTCACTCCTTCTATTCCTCTGGAGTGGTCTTTGAGGAGAAAGACTTCTTCCTCTTTTTACAGGCTTACTCAGTGATTCTCCTTGTGTCAATGAAGTTAAATATGTAGTGGGCCCTATGCACAGTGGTTGTGGATGTTATTAAGGCAGTGAGGCCTCCTTGCAACAATATTAGCTGTGGTGGTTCCCATTGTGAACCACCTCTGCCGAAGTTGTATGAAGCCTCATGGTGATGGTGCAGCATGTGGGGTCCTGCCTTCTGCACAGGGGGGAGAGGGGTCTGGTGGGTGACTGGCCTGTTCTGCCTGCTTTGGTGCCTTCCTTGTCTCTGTGTAACTTTTTCATGCCCTGACATGTAGGTAGTGTAAAGACCTCAGTTTTCTTAGAGGGTCTCCAAAAGTGAGACTTTTCATAGTTTCTTGTTACACATTATATTCTGATTTTCCCTGAAGTTCAGCATATAATTTTTTCTCCACAGTTTAGCCTGTAAGGCATTTTGCTTATGTAAGTACTGTACTTGAGTGGTGACATTTCCTTATATGGCAGTGAAGTTAAGCTGAAACCCAACAATTGATGGCAAAGGGAGAAAGAGCAAAGAGCTATGTCTACTTACCTGGGACTTCCATAGGAGAAGTAGGGAATATATGAAAGTTACAGGTCAGTAAACAGGGAACAGAAAGATCTGGGGATAGTTAGATGCATAATAAAAATATTCACGTGTATGATTGCCAACATTTGGCTCTCAGAGATAAATAGCAAAAATTAAGAATTTTTAAGGTTTAGAACCTTGTGAATGTTAACTTCAGGCCACTAGAAGTTAATGGCTTCTAGATGCAGGCTCTGTTTTATTTTACAGAATTTAATCTCTTTGGCAGCTATCTTATCACATTCACAATCATCGTATTGCCTACTTTTAAGGTATTTACAAATGTAAAGTAATAATGTTAGGATAGGTGTTTAGATTTTGCAATTAAATTTATATCAGATTTATTACAATCTAACAAAATGTTGCTCTCTGAACCATTATGATCTTGCTTTATGATCTAAGACAAGTCTTTTTTTTTTTTTTTTCCTTTTTGTCTTTTTTTAATGACCGGTAACGGGATTGCAACCCTTGGTGTCGCGCCCGTACCGGGGACCAGCAATGGGATCGCAACCCTCGGTGTTGCGCCCGCACCGTGCTCAGCCAGTGAGCGGGAACCAGTCTCCACATGGGATCCGAACCCTCGGCAGGAGCGCCGCAGCGCTCCCAAGCAGCGCACTCTCCAGTGCGCCACCGGGCCGGCCCTAAGACAAGTCTTTTAAAAAATTTTTTTAATTGTAGTAAGATATACATAACATAAAATGTACTATCTCAGACATTTTGAAGTGTAAAATTCAATAGTGTTCAGTATATTCACAAAATTGTGCAACCAATCTTCAGAATGCTTTTAGGTCAAGTCTTTTAATCCCCAGAAGTGATGTAACATCTTTAAACTGTATCATTTTAAATACTAATTAGCTTTAAAATATAATAATAGTAATGTTCCTCATAAAAGGTTGATAAACTCTTTGACATGTGCCTCAGGATTTAATGTGCTTTTTGGAATATGAAGTAGTGTTTTGTTGCAAGGTACTGTTAAAAGAAAACTTTAGTCAAATTAAATATAGCAGAGTTTATTAGAGCAAAGATTGATTCATGAATCAGGCACCTTCAGGACCAGAAGAGGTTCAGAAAGCATAGAATTAGCAGTGTAAGCAGCAGGCTTTTATAGACTGAATGTGGAAGTGAAGTAAAGAAATTACTTGATTGACAACAGCTAGGTGTTTACCTTATTTGGGTCTGATCTGGTGGAAAGTCACTAGTTAGAGGTTATTTAGAGGTTTCCAATTGGCTAAGTTTAGTTTTATTTTACTGTTTGCATTGGACTTTGGTTGGCTTACATAGGAACCTGAAGTGCTGGAGATGTCTCAACCTGATGGCCTTTCAATTTAAATTTTTTTAACAGTATGTATAAACATAATATTAATGAAATATGCTTTCAAGTTGATAATTTCAAATATGGAAAGTGACAAGAGAATAAAAATTACTGCTAAAAAACCAATATTTTACATTTATCTTCCCACTGACATCTCTTCAAACTTCTCCAGGCCAAACTATCCTTCCCTTTGCATGTGAGACTCCCGTGGAATTTAGAGGAAGTCCAGACATATTATTTGGGAAACTAGCCATTTTCTGACAATAGGACTTTTCTTTTGCTCCCTTTTGATTTTATTTCCCAAATACATATCTTTGTCCAATTTCTTCTCTTTTCTTGATTCTTTTTATCTATTTCATAAGTATTATTGTCATTTATTTCTATTTCCTTTTTCCTGTTTTCCATATGCAGGGATAATATTTCTTCTTTTCCTTTCCTTTTTTCCCATTCCCTTCTCCTCTCTTCCCATTTCTTCCTTCTCATTCATTCTTCACTCATTCATCTGTATTATTTACTTATTTATTTTTACTTATTCTGTGTGTGTATAAAAAATTAACTGCCATGTGTGCTCTCACACTAATTTTTATAAAGTGTAACATGATCTGACCTTGTGAATAGAAAAGGAACTCTATGTAATCTAAGTGTCCCCCACCTTCATGGTCTCCACCCATGAGGCGGCAGGCTCCAGCATCCCCCCCGTATCCCCTTGCAAGGGTCACCTTCCTCAGGTGCTGTCCACGCAGCAGCCAGCTTCTCTGTCTCTCCTGGCTCCTGTGGCTGTTTTCTGTTCTCCTCCCTGTGTTTCTCCAAGGATGAACCTCAGTTCTTCAGAACATGATGGTATAAGACCTTTGGGCACCATAGACTTTTAGAGAAGGATGAGGACACGGATAATTACAGCAAAGCTAGAAAATAACTTCAGCTAAATTTTAGACATAAATTCTCCTGGAAATGTATTTGCTTTTCTTCATCAGAGGAAATTTTTATCCTCATAAATAGTATTTCTCCTAAAGCCCTGCCCACCCCCCACCATTGATATTCAGGCTTTATTACATATGATTGTACATCAAGATATTTTAAGGTCCTAAATTTCCTTGAGCCCATTTAAATTCAGAGTATGTGCTAGTCTACATAATGATATTTCCCTACTCTTGGACCACCAGGGAGACCCTATGTTCATAATTTTCAGAGTAAATTTAAACTTTGTAATAGTTTATCTCGGCACCCCATGACAGAGAAGTTCTACTTCATCAATGTATCTTGAATAAATTAATGACATTTTCTGCTCTTAAAGAACAAACCTGTTAGTTTTAATCATCAGAATAAAGTTAGATTTTAAAACTTCACTAAGTAAGAATGAATTTAATCAGCTCAAAATATAACTATGGTTCTTGTTTTCATTATTCCAATTTAGCTCAATTTTACTTTAAAAATATTTATGGTACTAAAGATATTAAACAAAATTTAATTAAAACCCAAAATGTACCATAACCCCATCATTCTAACATTCCAAGAAAGCATTCTTCTTTTTCATTTTCCTTATTCACAAGCAATTTGATGTACTTGTCCTTAAAGGAAACTTGTGATTGTTTCCAACTTTTTAAATTATTTGACTGTAAGCATTGACACAAATAATGCAATTAATATAGTTAATGATTTAATAGGAATATAATATTCCATTGAAAAGTATCATTATTTATTTAGCCAGTCCTTTGTTGAACATGTAGATTATTTTTAATATTTTGGTGTTTTAAATAAGGGTAAGATAAATGTCATTATCTAGTCATTAAACAAATATTTATTCAGTGCTTATTATAGCAGACACTATTCTAGGCAATAAAATATAGAAGTCAACAGAACAGATGGAAATTCCTGCCCTCAAAAAACATATATCTACTGGAAAAGAAACAGGCAATAAACAAATTAAATGAGCAAATTATGTTGAATGCTTGAAGGTGGTAAGTGCATTGGAGAAAAATAAAGCAAAGAAGGATCTGGGTAATGTAGGGGGTGGGGGATGAATGCCATTTCAATAGCATGGTCTGCGAGACCTCAATGAGAAGGTGACATTTGAGCAAAGACTTGAAAGGGTGAGGGATAAGTTATGGGATATCTGATCCACGGCAGGAACAAGCCGACCATGGTTGTAGTCCTTGGAAGAGTAGGAAATCTCTGTGAGCAGAACAGTAGGATGTGAGATCAGACAAGTAACTGGATCCAGATCTTACATGGCTTTGAAGAGCTCTGTAAGGGCTCTGACTTTTTTTCACTCTAGATGAGATAGGGAGCTACTGGAGAGCTTTAATCAGAGGAATGATGTAAATTGACTTGTTAACAGAATTACTCTGTCGTGTTGACTCTTGTGAGGTTAGAATAAAGGCAGTTAGAAGCCTGTCACAATAATGCAAGTGAGAGATGTCAGTGGCTTGACTCATGGTGGTAGGTTTGATATTTACAGAACGTGGTCTGATTTCACATATATTTTTAAGATAGAGCTGGCAGTGTGTTTGAAATGCCACCATCAATGTTAATGTATATTTCCTAAACATTTGGAGATATGTATACATATATACACACAGACATATATATATTGCACACATATATTTGAATATATACACACATATGTATTTGCTAATATTTTAATATAATTCCAAAGATTTACTTTAAATTTTACTAACAAATATAAACATTCTCCCACATATATATTAATATTGCCTCTTGTGCTGATGGTCTCTTTCATCTCATTTTGCTTACATAGTTATTTGGAGTTTTGCAGACAGTCTAATAAGTTTGAGATCTTCATACATTAAAATAATAAAACACATTTTACTTATAATACTCACAAACATTATACATTATATATTATCCATCCACCTCGGCTCTTTGTTTTTTCTTTTTCAAAACATGCTATAAAATAACTGTATGATATGAAACCAATCAACAAACCAAAACTACATACAATAATGTTCTATTGTGATTTTGGCTTCCATTAAACAAAATATTAACAACTTAAATATTACAGTCTTTTATTTAAAATGATATTTTGGGAAGAGGAGAGTCAGACCCCCAAAGCACTGTACACTAGGCTGTCATGGCCGTTGCTCTCCGGCTCCTTGATGTCATTATGTCTGAGTCCAGTGCTATGGAGGGTCTGATCCCTGCATTCAGAAACTCATCGTCTGCAGTAACCACTCTGGGTAACCGCTGACCTTATCTTGCTGCTGAATTCTTTGTCTTTCTACATCACTTGATATTTCAAACAACCTCAAAGCTATTATTTATTTAGAGTATTCACAAATGCCAAATTCCTTTCAGGAGCCGCTTAGCCTGTGTATTAGTTTCCCTGGGATGCCATAACAAAGTACCACAAACCAGTGGCTTAAAATGACAGAAACATTTTCTCTCACAGTTCTGGAAACTGGATGTCTGAAGTTAAGATGTCAGTTAGGGAGGGAAAATACTGCTCGATGCCTTTCCAGCAGATTCTGGTGTTGCCCGCAATCCCTGGTGTTCCTTAGTTTGTAGACACATCACTCCAATCTCTTCCTCCATTATCACGTGACATTCTCCCCGTGTGTTTTCACATCACCTTCCTCCCGTGTGTGTCTGTTTCTGTGTCTTTTCTTATAAGGACACCAGTCATATTATACTAGGGCCGCTCTAATTCAGTGTGACCTCATTTTCACCTCATTACTTCTGCAAAGACCCTATTTCTAAATAAGGTCACATTTATGGATGCTGGGGTTAGGACTTCAACCTACCTTTTTGGTGACATAATTTAACCTGTAAGAGTTAGTTTGAGGAAAAAAATAATTTCCAGAAGAATCAGTTTGGGAAAATAATGTTTTTAGAACTAATGTTGGGGGTAGAATCCAGCCGGAACTCAGGGTGAGATTAGTGATATCAGAAAAAGAAGAAAATTTTCAGTTTTACTGCCCACTCATGTCAAGTCTCAGCTTAGTTACACCTTTTTGTTGGAGGCTAAAGAACAAATCTGAGGACTTCTCATATAACAATATTATTTATTTATTTATTTATTTATTTATTTATTTTTTCATTGTTTTTATGTTTATTGGCACACAGTAAACACTCAAAAGAATTATTATTAGAATTATTATTGTGATTATTATGACCTAGAAGATGAGGATTGTATCTTATTTATTGTTGACTTAGTAGCAAGTCAAAGTGCCTAGTCAATTAATATTTGATAAACGAATAGTGTTGATATCTTTCCTTTCACCTTTCCCGATTAACTTGTTGCTTAATGTCTAAAATTCCCTAGAACTCCTGACATATGAGAGGTCTTCAAAAAATTCATGGAAAGATTTAACAATATTATTTAAAACACATATCTTAGTCTTTAATTCAGTATTCTTCTGTATTGTATCCTAATTGGCTCAAGTATTTTGATTGTTTTCCCCAACAAAGTCACAAGCATCTTATTATTACATTTTTCTAGTATCCTCCTAAAATATATATCACAGAGTTAGAAACATACAGGATCTCTATAAGCATTTATTGGTTTAAACTGAAATACCTAGAGGCCAGGTTTGATTGGTTGGCCAGTAAGCTTGGCAGTGAGTTGTTTTCCTGGCCAACTGTCTACTCATCTTTTGGGTCACAACTAAGGTGTCCCTTTATTTGGAAACTATTTTTTAACTCACCAAGACTAAGTTAAGTGTCTCTCTTGTGAGCTCTTATACCATTCTGAGTTTATGCTTATCAAATTGCTTCTCATGCTGTATTTTAATTTCCTGCTGTCTTGTCTCTCTCCCCTACTGGTTTTTGAGTTCCACCAGGGCAGAAGCTGTGCTCTGTCACTGTTGAATCCCTAGTGTCCAGAACGGTGGCTGGCCTGTAGTTGGCGATTAATGCTTGGTTGTATAATTAGTTCAATGAATGAATAAACATCAGGCTGAATAATTTCCTCTCCCCTGGCTTCACTTTCTCCACATGAAAAATAAGAGTGGAGAAATAATGATGCTTCAGAGAGCCTTCCTACAATTCCAACTGAGATCAGGTAAACATGGATGTGGTTAGACAGCTGTACCAATACATGCGACCTTACTTTCTATGGGGCTTAGAGAACTGTGATTAGGCTATTGGTCTCTGTTGTAGTTCTAGCCAGGTTGGCAGAGGGCTTTACCCTGGAGCTCAATTTTATGCAGGCTCTGAGGAGGAATCCGGCTGACATTGTTCAAGTTCAAGAGCATAAAATGCCAGGCCCGACAAGACAAAAAGATATGCTGCTGGTAACAAATAAACAGGAGCCAAGAGGCACAATAGTCAACTTCCATCAATTTATTTCCATCTGTTCATATCCACTTAACTACCCTCAGTTTATTTAGAGACAATTATCCATGGCAACAAACTACATTAGTCCCTCTGAGGAACGCGTAATTTTTCATAAAAAGACTCAATGAAAATTCAAAAGCAAGAGATACCATAGTGTAATTCCCAAACTAGTTATTGTTAATTACAAAATAAAAATTAAGCCTGCTGAAGGGGAAGCACTATCATGTTACTCTACTCCTTTATTGAAGCATTAGGAAGAAGAAATGTAATGTTCTTTAGAAAGAGACTTTCATGTAGGAGATTATGGATGAAACCAACAAATTATACTTGAGTACTGTTTTGAAAATCCAGTATTTATTACTGTCAGTCATATGAACAATCAAAATATTGACCTTTCCCTCACTGATGTGATAGAAACAAATCTTAACGAACCTTTTAATGTAAATTTAGTTTTTTCTTTCATACAAGATATTCCACCAACTTATTAGCTAGACAAGAATGTAATGCACCTATAATTAAGTTTAACGTAACATTTGGCAAATATCCAATCCAATTCTAATGTTTACAGGCGTGAAATTTCCTGCATTGGTGGGCATTTCAATTGGGCTGTTTACCATTATCTCAAACTCTCCATACCTACCACTTTAATCATCTTTCCTCCAGTTCAGTTTCTTGTTCCATCTTAACTATTTCTGTAAGTGATATCACCAGTCCTCTGGGTGTCCTGACCAGAAATTTTGAACTCATGGCTGTCTTTTCTTTTAGAACATTAAAATGTAAGTTAGCACTATTTGTGTTACTAATCACGAAAACATCACTTTAAAAAAATCCCACAGATATGTACAATCAATTATGTTTCAATAAAATAAATAAATAAATAAATAAATAAAACAACCCCCCCACAAATTAATGCCCAGCATCTAACAAGAATTTAAAGCATTTCAAAGTAAATTTTATTAAGAAAATTTATTGCAATCATTGTCTCAAAAATGTTATAACATTTCATGAATATTGAATAAAACATTAAATATACTTTTATTTTAAAGAAAAGACCTTTAAAAATGTTGTTATTTACTAGGTTTCCAGTGTCCATTCCATTCTTTTCACTACAGTAGCAACCACTGGCATTTCTTCCAGCCTGGTATGTTAGTTACTAAAATATCCTCCTAATCTGTCTCCTTTGCTTCTTTTTTCACATCACTGATTCATCTTCCTAAAAATGTTGGTTTAATACTCTAAGCACTGTAATCAACTTATTTTTCTACTTTCTCCCATTGTAAATTATTTTAAAATTCCATTTCCTAATTGCTTTGTTTCTATCTTATAGGGATATTCCGGATTAAATAATCCACCTGCTCTTAGACACATAATAAATCTTAGGCAAAAGCTCAACATATCAGACAGATAAAAGCAGATATATCCTGGTTTAATGGGAAGGAGAGGGTAGAATGTGGGAGAAGTCAACGTGCTAGCCATACTCTAAGACCCAGGCCAAGGACTGCTTCCTTCTGGAAGCTTCCCAGGTTTGCCAAGCCTCAATTGACATGAACTTTTTCTCTACCTATTGCATGTATTAGTATGTATCATGATATCTGGGGGTATTTATTATTTTATAAATTTTTATTCCTCACTTGCCCCATAAACTCCAAATAGTGCTAACTATAATGCCATTAAAATATTGATTGATTAGTATTGGTAGACAAAATATGAATTGAATTTTGGAGTTTTGAGGAAGGTGTCTCCTATACAGCAGGCAAGATATATGTATATATATACACACACATATATATATATGTAGTGAGAAGACAATCACTTCATGGGAGTGAAGAACAAAGAGAGCACCTATGTATAGTCCATATACTAGTTAATTGGGACTTTGAACACTGTTGATGTACAAATGTATTACTGTCAAAAACAACAAAGAGTCATACATGGTTTTTAAGTCATGAAGTGATTGTAGTTAGTATGAATGTTTTACATTTGAATTACATTTTGTTATTTTCCCTGATACCACATACTGTTAATTCACCAGCAAATGCACATTAAACACCTAGTGCATGCCAGTTAATGTGTTGGATACGTGTAAGCTAATTTTTGTCTGTGTCACATCTGAATGTACTTGCATGGTATACTTGTACTAGGATATACCTTGTGTATAAGGTAGAGTCCAAACAGGAATACAGATTATTGTAAACATTTACAACTCAAGAAACTTAATATTGGGAATTGGTTGTGCAGGTGATAGAATCTCTGGGAAGCCAAAAAGCATGGTGAGGCAATCAAGAGGTTAGCATCAGCAGGAAGCCCCCGGCAGCTGGCTAGAGAGAGAGAGGAGGAGGATTGTGGCTCCACAGAAATTGAACCACAGTCTGTCTTTCCAACAGGAGCTGGTGTCCTGAAGGAAACACAGTCACTACCGAAAACACCCCAGGAAATGAAGAAGAAGGGGAAATACCTCAGCTTACTTTCGCTGCTTCTTCTCCAGTCCTCCGCCACTGCCTTCCAATTGGCCAAATCTTCCCAGAGATGCAGAGGCAGAAGAGCCCAGGAAAGATCGTTTCCTGTGGAACAGAAACAGAGCAGGAGAAGCAGGAGCATGTGCAAAGCAAGAGACCCATAGTGATATCATGTAACTGAGACAGGAAGACTTGCAGCTTTATTTGACCACCCTGGACACTGAAATCCTAATAGATTTATCACTGAAATGGCATCCATTTCAGTTTCCTCTTTTCCATTCCTGAAAAACTATTTTTGTTTGGGTTTTCAAAAAGATCAGAAAAAGATGAGAATTAACACCCATGTTGTAGAGAAAACTGTGTGCTGTTTATTAAACTGTTAAGATGAGCATGCATATGTACACAACCTCTTTTCCATTCAAAACTGTGATTATTTATATAATTCTACTACTATATTGTGATATCCTGTTTAAGAATAAATCCACTCTATAGGTATTCGTGAAATTCTTAAGTGGGTGTGGCTATGGGAAAAATGTATAGCCTTTCTCTATAGAGTCCAAATCCTTAAGGGAATAAATAAACTGTTCTGTATTTGTATGCACTTTGTGTGTGTGTGTGTGTGTGTGTGTGTGAGAGAGAGAGGGGGGGGGGAAGAGAGAGAGAGAGAGAGAGAGAGACCAGGAATTAAACATGCAATTGTTCAATAAATGAGCCATCTTGTGCTCTAGAAAGCAAGGAAGGCATAGGAACCGGGACTGGAAAGGGACTGAAGTGGTAGGTGAATTTTTACCTGGGAAAAATATGTTCCAGTTCCAAAAGACTGCAGCTGATGGTACCTTTCTTTCCACTAACCAATGGGAACAAAACATAAGGAGTGACAGGTTATTTTACTCAAACCATCCTCTCTTGAGAGTGGGAAAGGCAGCAGAGAATAAAATCAGTGTTCGATGTTGCCCTAAGCATTGTACAATGCACTATATTCCTCATCACCTTTAATGTTTCTTAACAAACTTCTGATACAGAATTATTAAGCCTAATTGTCAGATCAGAAAATTGATTCTAAGAAGAGTAAAGCAATTTACCAAAGGTTACATAACAAGTAACTGGCTGAGTCAGCTTTACAACCCAGACATGGAGAGCTAAAAAGAAAATATTATACAATTCTCCTGATTCTTACCCAGGGTGCCTGAAATAACCAAAGCCAGTTAGAGATCTCTGCTTCATGGAGCAGATTAGAGCTCTGTCATCTAAATGATTACCCTAAACTGTTCTCAATTGTTTGAAATGTTTAATGGGTGAGAAACTTACCTCTCACAATTAGAGAGAAAAGAAAGTCTTATAAAGCAAATTGGACTGTGATTGGATAAGTATTAGTGTGAATAGCATTAAATCAATGTGCCAGTGATTGCTTTCAGCTTTAAATAATAGGGTTACTGTGCAGAGGGGCTAAATGAATCAGAAGCAGGGACAGGTCAAGTCAGCAAAGAGAGAAAAGGGAAGTAGAAACAGTGGTGCTGTGAGCACTGAAGTCAGATTTCAATAACTTTGCAATTTTTTCTTTTAATCTTCAACTGTGGAAAGGAAAAGAAAAGCTGGGGTCCTGCTATTTTGCGTGCAGGGAATGGCTCCCCAACTCTCCCACCAGATTACTTCTTTTATGTGTTGATTACATTAGGTTTCCAATAGGAATTTGAGGAAAGGGTTGTCCTGCAAAAAAACAAAACAAAACAAAAAAGAAAACAATAAGAAAACCCAAATGTTTAAACACTGCAAATCTGCAACGTTATTGGTGGTTGTGGAAAAAGTCTTTGAAATGAGAGTTGGGGGACCCAGGTTCCTAGTCTAGCTCTAGAGTGTGGGGAAGTTGTTTAACCTCCCAAACCACCCCTTCTTTATGTCAGTAGGATCAGAATCTAAGCATCTCATTCCTTTTTTTTTTTTTTTTCCTTTTTTTGTCTTTTTTCGTGACCAGCAACAGATCGCAACCCTCGGTGTCACGCCCGCACCTCGCTCAGCCAGTGAGCGGCCGGTCTGTATGTGGGATCTGAACCCTTGGCGGGAGCGCCGCCGCGCTCCCAAGCAGCGCATTGTAGCAGTGCGCCACCGGGCTGGCCCCTAAGCATCTCATTCCTTAGAGAACTCCCAGCTCTTACGTTCTGTGATATATGCATGGGAAGATACATTTTGTAGCATAAATTGATTCTTATCAGTCCTTCTTTTTATTTTCATCTCTTAAAGAATTTTTAATTTTTGGCACCTGTAATGGGATAATTTAGCAGCATTTTGAGGTGTGGCTGTAAAACGGTATGAATGTAAATTAGTTCCAATTGCTTTACCTGTAATTAAGTTATCATGAGGGCATGTGAGGAACTGTGCCAGTACTTCTCAGAGATGGCTGACTATGGACCATGTTAAAATTAAGTGGAATCAAAATATGGCCATCAAGCTCTTGTTATGGGGACCCACATTATTTCTTCATCTCCTGAGCCATTTGGAAGTATGGGGCCTGGGATAATTGTCTCTGCTTCTTCATGGTGGAGGAGAGATCTCAAGGGATGGAACCTATGAGAGCTAAGGAGATGGTGCCTGATGCCAGTTTGTGTGGTGATTCGTCAGGTCCAATGAACAGATACCTATGTCTACATCTATATACCAAGCTTTACAGAGCCTTGTCAGCACTCAGGCATATCTGCCTATTCTATTGAGGACTTTTTGTATTGTATTATCAGAATTTTATTTACTGTGAAGCTTCTTGGTAGTGGCTTGCATAAATCTTAGTGGAATTTTTTTTCAGGAGCTACATTTATGATAGAAAATCAAATAACTCTTTCAGAGATGCAAATCTAATTCTTTTCCACCAGTTTCTTTTTTATTGGCAAGGATATCTAGGAAGCCTATAATGAGAAGTCAGTCTAGAATGTGAGCTGTAGGGGACTTATTTGGCAGCCTGAGATATAAAACCCATGAAGGAGATCTAAAATAAAAAATAGGCTCTGACTCCAAATCATCATGTTAGAAGGTGTCTGTGATCCAGTAGGTGCTGAGTTTGGGGAGAGAAATGGCAGAATAGAGAAATGAGAAGGGAGAGTATATTTTAGATGAAGAAAACAGAATGGTCAAATGGCAGAATTTGAAAATAAGAACAGTGAAAAATATAGTGATTCTTTTCAAATATCCATGTTATTGTTTTCTCATCTTTATAAATTTCTGCTTAGATGCCATCTCTTCACACACAACTCCTAATGCCCTGTAATTAAGTTATCATGAGGGCATGTGAGGAACTGTGCCAGTACTTCTCAGAGATGGCTGACTATGGACCATGTTAAAATTAAGTGGAATCAAAATATGGCCATCAAGCTCTTGTTATGGGGACCCACATTATTTCTTCATCTCCTGAGCCATTTGGAAGTATGGGGCCTGGGATAATTGTCTCTGCTTCTTCATGGTGGAGGAGAGATCTCAAGGGATGGAACCTATGAGAGCTAAGGAGATGGTGCCTGATGCCAGTTTGTGTGGTGATTCGTCAGGTCCAATGAACAGATACCTATGTCTACATCTATATACCAAGCTTTACAGAGCCTTGTCAGCACTCAGGCATATCTGCCTATTCTATTGAGGACTTTTTGTATTGTATTATCAGAATTTTATTTACTGTGAAGCTTCTTGGTAGTGGCTTGCATAAATCTTAGTGGAATTTTTTTTCAGGAGCTACATTTATGATAGAAAATCAAATAACTCTTGCAGAGATGCAAATCTAATTCTTTTCTACCAGTTTCTTTTTTATTGGCAAGGATATCTAGGAAGCTTATAATGAGAAGTCAGTCTAGAATGTGAGCTGTAGGGGACTTATTTGGCAGCCTGAGATATAAAACCCATGAAGGAGATCTAAAATAAAGAATAGGCTCTGACTCCAAATCATCATGTTAGAAGGTGTCTGTGATCCAGTAGGTGCTGAGTTTGGGGAGAGAAATGGCAGAATAGAGAAATGAGAAGGGAGAGTATGTTTTATTTTTATTTTTATTTTTATTTTTTTTAATTTTTATTTTGTCAATATACAATGTATATGATNCTCTTGTACTTTAAGAAAGCTTAAAGTAATTTATAAAATAAAATGAATTTAATCATTTTTAATAAGTTATACTTCTAAGCAGTAAAATATTACATTTTATTTAGCAAGTGAAAATTTTCTTCAGTTTATGCATTTTCAGAACAAAGCATAATTTGGCATGAGGCAATGATCTACGAAAGCAGTATTTCTGCTAAATATGACCTTTGGACTTTTTGAACAAGTTTGTCATTAATGCTTATGGATTACATCTGATATTAATGCAAACATAAATATATCATTAATGAGGTACTGGGAGAACAGGAAGATCTAAACCAGATTAATTTACTAAGAAGTGGTGAGGAAAGGGCACAAAACAGCAGTTACTACTGGTTTGCATAAAAGAGTATCTTGAGAGAATGGTAGTTTTGGCATAATCAGATCTTGGATATAAAAAGTCCAATAATTTGAACTTATGCCAATTAGTTCTTTATTTAACTGGGTGATATGTATTAGAGTAAGTGGAAAATTAGATTGCATCTTTAGTGGTGCAATGACTTATTTTGAGTATGTTAAGTCCAATAATTTGAACTTATGCCAATTAGTTCTTTATTTAACTGGGTGATATGTATGAGAGTAAGTGGAAAATTAGATTGCATCTTTAGTGGTGCAATGACTTATTTTGAGTATGTTAAACTGTTAGCTCAGGAACAATCGATATAACCATTTTAAAGTTAAATGATCAGAATATTTTTGTTTGGTTTTACTGACAATTAAATCAAGCAGTGTTTTTGATATCTCATAAGGATAACCTCAGGCATTTTGCTGTATTGTGAACTAAAAATGGCAAGGGGCAGGTAAGGAGTGGTACTGGGGCAAAAACCCTGTAGAGCAATAATAGTGTCTAGAAAGTCTGTATTAGAAGATATAGATTCCATTTATGTACTCATTTACCCATTCCTTCGTTTAACCAGACCTTCCTGGATATCTTGTATCTGCATAGCATGCTGAACCTCAAGGTACCCCACTATCCAGGTGGTCTGTGATTTAAAAATAAGGATATATGTGCTATATTGATCTCTAAGAACCTCATTTAGTTTTAGAGGGGGAGAGAGAGAAAGAACTACACCAATTGATATAATAGTAGTGCATGGTGGTACATCTTATGACAGAGGGAAGACTAAGCAAAATATGGAAGGTCAGGAAGATTTTCCACAGGAAGTAATGCCTGATCTGTGGTTTGAATAATAAGTGGGAGTAAATGAAATAGAAAAACAGAGGGAGAAAAAGGTAAAAGAAAGATTTGAGGAGAAAGTCCTAGGGGGAAAAGATGTGCAAAGGAAAAGAGATTACACAGATGGGAAAATTTGAGGAACTCCAAGTTTTGATTTTAATTTTGATTTTAAACTCTGTATTTTAATTCAAGAAGCAGGTACATAGAGAGGAGAAGCAGGTACATAGAGGGGAGAAGTCAGAGATGAAAGGGGATGAAGAATGAACGAAGAATTTTTGTTTTTTATTTTTAATTTTTAAATAAACTATTTATTGATACATAACACACATAAAGAAAAGTGAACGCATTATAAGTGTGAATACTCTTTGTAAAAATTCATATGAATGTACCCATGTAACCTAACCAGGACTTAGATAGAAAAATGGAGTATTGCCAGCACCCACTTTGAAATTCTATGATGCAATCTCATGGATAACCACAGTTTTGATTTCTAAGAGCATAGCTCAGTTTTGCATGTTTTTGAACTTTATTTAAATGTTTGTACGTACAAACAGTTTGCTTGTATGTAGTTCAGTTTGTTTTACTTACATTGCTATATCATATTCCATTGTGTAAATATGCCATATTTTTTTTCATCCATTCTTAGTCAGGCTTTTAAATAGTCTCTAATTTTTAGCTATTATGAATAGAGCTGTCATGCACATTCTAGCATATGCCATTTGGTGAACACAGGTATGCATTTCTCTTGAGTATACCTCTAAGAGTTGAGTTACTGGATTAGAATATATGCTTGATTGGGGAATTGTAGGAAAGCAACTGGTTATATTAGCCTTTTAGAAAGATCTCAGAATGATGAAAATAATGGATTAAAGAATGATGAAAATAATCTAGGTGAGAATTGATAAGGGTTTGAACTAATGCATGTCAGTGAGATAGAAATTAGGAGACAAGTATGAGAGCTATTTAGGAGGGAAAATAATTGGACTTGATGGCTTAATTAGACATGGGGTGAGGTCAGGATAACTTTCAGATATCTAGCTGAGTAGATACTGGTGTCATTCCTGGAGAAATGGACCATAGGACTCTCATTAAGTGAACATGAATATGCTTCCCAGAAGGTGTTATTATTTATTTTGGGGATGGGGAAGTAGAGACTGACACAGATAATAGCTAAAAAGTGGCTTATTTCCTCCAAAAAAATTTTTTTTTACCAATTCTTAAGCCAGAATAATTCCCATATTCATTTATCAATTGCCATGCATTCTTGAAAGACTTGTGTTTAAATCTACCTCTGTCATCTATAAGTAATATGAACTTGGACTAGTTATTTAAGGTCTAACAGGCAATTTCTTCACCTGTAGCACAAGGATAATAATAT
>NW_007733052.1:7535-11694 GCF_000696425.1 Galeopterus variegatus | reverse complement strand
GGACTAGTTATTTAAGGTCTAACAGGCAATTTCTTCACCTGTAGCACAAGGATAATAATATATGTCTCACATGATTCAGTGAGATGAAATATGTAAAGCCTCTATTAGTGCCTGGCACATAGTAATTTGAAATGATGGACATTATTATTGTCACGTTTAGTTAATATGTTTTAATGCTTTTTTTCTTAATCCACTTACATTTTCAAATAAAGAGGAAAGGCTACCTTATTCCTTTCCCTTCCTCAACAATTTACTCTAAAACCTGAGCATTTGAGTGTTAAGTAAAAAATAACATTGTATTTAGAAGCTTTAAATCAGACCCAACCATCCCCCCTAGGTAGCCTATGATTTAAAATAAGGATGTATGCACTGGTGTCTGGTATAATTCTGTTCTTTGCTATTCCTATTCAATTTTAATGATCTTTTCAGTCATTTTCATACTCTTCCACATGTATTGGTATCTATCAATCTCTAGCTGTCATCTATATACTTTTATTAAACTATTTTTCAGATGATATACATAAGATAATAAGTGATTAATACATTTATTCACACATATGAATAATAAATTATTACTTCTACTTATTACTTATCAATATGCTACTATATTGTAACAAAAAGTCAAATTTCATTTAACCAAGCTTATGCTCATTGTAGGTACTTTCATAATACAAAGAAATTTTTGTAGTTTTACTCACTTTTGTTTAAAATAAATTAATTAATTTTTGCATTTTTTGTCTAAGGAAATGTTATTGATACAATCCTCTGATGCAAATTTTACAAAGAGCATCNAAAAAGTCAAATTTCATTTAACCAAGCTTATGCTCATTGTAGGTACTTTCATAATACAAAGCAATTTTTGTAGTTTTACTCACTTTTGTTTAAAATAAATTAATTAATTTTTGCATTTTTTTGTCTAAGGAAATGTTATTGATACAATCCTCTGATGCAAATTTTACAAAGAGCATCACCGTAAAACATGAAATGTAGATTGATCTCATGTCTTGTTTGGAATGTTAATAGAACTAATGAACAGGCCAGAGTTGCTGTATACGTAAGAAGACAGATTGTCTAGGTCACAAAGTTCAGAATGAAAAGAGCCAACCAAATGCCCACAGTTATTGAATCAGGGACAGACTGCGTATACTGAATGAGAATGGGACTGCCACTAATTCATGGACTCTTTGCTTCTTCACCCATACACGGTAGCAAAGATTGGTCTGGTTATTGCTGAAATCCAGCCCTGGGGCACTGATTTAGGAAGTCTGCAGGTTTTCTGAAAGGTTTATCAAGTTTTGACCAAGTACAGTGAACTTCATGGAATCTATGCATTCCAGTCTAGTCTTTCCCAGACAGTCCCCTGCTCCTCATCTTAGTGGCCTAAGGATACACCAGCTTCTGCTACCCAGATTCACTCTGTAACAATCTATATCCACAAAAAGTCTAGCCAGAGGGATTAACAAGAAGGGACAATATTTATTCAATTTCTTTCAAGTCTACTGCCTAATATTTGCCAACTGAATGGTTTTAGGTGTTTGGCATATGGGCTAATGTGAAGAGACAAAGCAGGAATCCCAATCCAGTCATGTATTCATAAACCCTGAGAAAAGGGTTTCCTGACCCTAGTTGCATAGCATCCCCTGGGGAGCTTTAAAATATTATTGCTGGCATGACTCCACCCATCCAATTAAGTCAGAATTTCTGAGGGTGTGTTCTGGTCACTGGGGTATTTTTATTTTTTTATTTTTTTAGTTCTTGAAAGGATTCTAATTTGTAACCAGGGTTGAGGACAATGGTTTTAGTCTTTAAAATTGACTTAGAGACCAGGCAAGTCCCTTAGAGATAATCTAATCTAATATGTAAAACAATTCAAAGTAGCTCTGGTTGACATGGAGAGGGGCATTCCAGATTCCTGCCCTCATATATGGACCAAGAGAAAGGACTATTCATAGTATTGAGCGAAAATGACTTAATTCCACATATACTATTACCAAAGTGATACTACAAAAGAGAGAATTTAGTAACCTGTCCGTAGTTACACAACCAGTAAAAGACCAGTCGTGCCTCCTGACTTCATTTCCAGTCCTTATTTCATTTTTACATTTTGCTTTGGCCATGTTAAAGTGAACTGAATGTTACTTATCCCTTAAAACAGCTTCTACATTATAATTATGAGGAATTTGAAAGCATTAAGCTCAAGTGGTTTGTAAAGCAGCACTAGCTCTGCATGCCATTTTCATCATAAATGCTTTAAACATAATGTTCAATATCTCCATTCTGCCTTTGTTTTGAGATCTGGGACTCAAGACCTGAACTAATTTGAATGGCATGTTATACTATCTAATCCAAAGGAGATTCCTACCATCTTATTTTTATAGGGTTAACATAGCAATTATTTAAAAGGTCATTTGTACCTAGGAATATTCTTTTCCCACCTTGCAGGTGACAAGGTGGAGGAAGGCAAGGTCTCTCTGCTCATCGCAGAAGGAAGGGTGAGAGCCCAAGCCTGAGGAAGAGCAGATGAGGGATGGAGCCAAATAGGAATCGAGGCAGCTGCCAAAGGTTCTGTAATGAGCAAACTGATTATTTTTTCATGTAGCCTCTATTCACATTTTTATGTTTGATTTTGTCCTTTGATTGTAATGATGGGTTGTGTTTACACATTATTAAGGATGAATACTAAATAAGTGACTATATAAAAAGGCATGAAATTGAAGATGACTGGTGTCATCCTAGCATGGAGGGAAGGCAGAAGACAAGGTTTTTTTTCTCTGTTTTGGATATTGTGTGTACCTCACCGACACATTTTGGAATAAGCTTAGGGAATTTCCTTTATTCAGTGTTGCTTTTGTGCTACTTTCTAATGATCAGAAATGATGGATGGTGTAGGAAGGAATCAACTGTGCAATCCTGAAACTACTGAACATATTTATTTATGGATAATACATGTTATCTGGGCATGCTATGGTGCTTATTACTCTGTTTCTGAATTTCTTCTCTCAAACCCTTCATTCCTTTTTAGAAACACAGCCACTACTGAATCCCATCTGAGGAGAAAAAGTTTTTATGCCAATTTTTATGTCTTGGGCATACTGTATGTATCAGGACTGATTTTTTTTTGTTGGGGGGAAACCTCTAGAAATATTCAGGAATAGGAGATTTGCATGTAGATCTTACACATGGATACATTATCTTAGGCTCTGTAATTGGTTTGCTCTCAAATTTTGGGCATGTTCTTGTCTTTGGTTACCTATCTTTTGCATTTACCCGTGGAGACACTTATGCCAATGGACACCAAGAGCCATATAAAAGAATATTCACAGCAGTGATGTTTATAATAGCAAGAACAGGCAACAATCTGAAAGTCCTTTGAAAGGAGAATAATTAAACTGAGATAAATGTATACATTGAAACACTATACAGTAGTGACAGTGAATAAACTATAGCTACTCACATTTGTCTTGGAAAAAAAGTCTTAAGATATCAAGTGCCGATGACTTAGCGTGAACCCATACATACCATCAGTGGACGTACAACTCCATATGCCCACTTTGGAAGATAATTTGTGATTATGTTATATTGTTGAAAATATAATAAACTTTTGTGGAGTATTTACTACATGCCAGTTATTTCCCTAAATGTACAAATGTTAAATCACTTTATCCTGGTAACTGTGAGGTAAGTACTATAATTTTGAATATTTTATATATAATGGAACTGACACAGAGAGGTTGGGTAACTTAGTCAAGATCAGCAAACCTATTCATTGTATAACCAGCATTGAACCCAGGCAGTCTGGCTTCAGAGTTTGTCTTCTTAACCATTATATTATGCTGTCCTTTCCAACTAGGAAAGCCAGTAATTTTACTTATTGAATATACCTTAGAGTGATTTTTCACCATGGCACAAATAAATAGTATGAATATGCTCATAGCAATTACGTCATTAATAGAAAAATAAAAACAGAAATCACCTAAAAATTCACTGATAAGCAAGGGAGTAAATAATTGAGATATAGTCATATAGAATAATACTAGTCAACAGTGAAAATGAACTAACTATACTATGCAAATTAATACCAAAATAATGTTGAATGATTAAAGCAAGAGAGAGAGATCATATACCATATGTAAGTATATTTGTTCAAATACAAGCAAAA
>NW_007733052.1:5693-6555 GCF_000696425.1 Galeopterus variegatus | reverse complement strand
AAAACTAGATACATGTATTTATGTGTGCATTAAGACTATAAAGTTTGCACATCATACTACCACAAAAAACAACAGCCAATACCATTTGAAAAAAAAGTTGCACTTCAGTTGAATTAAAAAAATGCAAAATGAAACACATAGAGTAATGTAATTTTTCTGTTTTGCTTATTAAATTGGGAAAAATGTTTTATGTTTGCAAAATACAACTTTTCATGAGACAGCTTGAAAATACATATTAAAACCTTTTTTATAAATTTTAAAAACAATTTATTTTTAAAAATTTTGTGCAAAAAAATCAGAGATGAACACAAATCTTTTGTAAAATTACAGCTTTATTTATAAAAATGAAAACTTAGAAAAATAGTGTATTGGTTTATTAAGGCTGCCACAACAAAATACCACAGACTGGGTGGCTTAAATAATACAAATTTAGTTTCTCATAGTTCTGCAGGTTGCAAGTGCCAGATCAAGATGTTGGTAGGTTTGGTTTCTTCCGAAGCCTCTCTCCTTGGCTTGCAGAGGCTGCCTTCTTGCTGTGTCTTCACATGGTCATTCCTCTGCATCCTCTGTGTCCTAATCTCCTCTTATAAGGGTACCAATAGTATTGGATTAGGGGCCCATCCTAATAACCCTATTTTAGCTCATTTACCTCTTTAAAGGATCTATCTCCAACTCAGTCACATTCTGAGGTTCTGGGGGTTAGGGTTTCAACATACGAATTTTGGGGAGATACAATTCGGTTCATAACATTAAGTAAATATTAAATAATGCAAAATGAATGGATATAAAGTGTCATAATATAGTATACCTAGTAGAGAAATAGAAGCCATTAGAAGCTTCAGCAATGACATAAACTATTAAG
>NW_007733052.1:2972-3804 GCF_000696425.1 Galeopterus variegatus | reverse complement strand
ATTATGTTCTCTTCCTTACTATGGAAGAAATGACATGACAATATTGAACACATATATAATCCATATTATCATGTGATCCAAAAGATTTTTGCCAACTGTTTTTCCTTTTTCAGGGTTATTAGAGAAGAAAAATATTACTAACTGAGCAAGTTGTTTAGGAATGGGAGCCACTAAGGACAATCTAGCTTCAAATTTCATAGTAAAGATAAAAGCCAAACTTCTTTTCCTTTTTTCTAGCCTATATGTTGTCCTTGGGCAATCTTTCTTCAGAAATGAATATTGAAACATGCATATTGTATTCTTTGTTAAAAAATTCATTTTTAAATGTAAAATGTTTATTCATTTATATAACTGTGTCCTAAGTTTATCAATTTGTGCCTCAGAATACAGCTCAAACTTTATACTTTTAAAATAACTTTCCTAAGGCAATTTCAGCAAATTCTATCATGCATTGAAATACAGAAGATAGCTTTATAGGAGGACACACACACACACACAAAGGAGTTGCATAACAACTTTTTTTTGGAATATTTGAAAAGCTACAATGTAGAAGACATGTGACTTGTAGGCTAATTTTGGGGAATGGAAGGAAGAATAAATGGATAGAAGTTTCAATGAGTTTGACTATAAATATGAAACAATTCCTCACAAAATATTAGTGTGAAAGTATCATAGAAACTCCTGGGATGTAGTAATTTTACTGTAATAACAGTGTTAAAGCTCAGTCCACATCAGCACTGTCTAATAGCACTGTCTGTAATGATGGAAGTGCTTTATATCTGTGCTGTGCAGTATGGAATCTACTAGACACACGTAGCTTATGAGCACTTGA
>NW_007733052.1:0-1740 GCF_000696425.1 Galeopterus variegatus | reverse complement strand
CCTGAATTTAAAAGTAACCTTGAAACAATGTCAATTCTAAGAAGAGTGAATGTTAGAGTGGATGTCACAACTCTGATCTGCTCATTGAGAGTTCAGTCCACATTCCATCTTGCCACAGTGCTTCCTGAAAATGTGTATAAGCCAAGAGGATTCTATGAACACACCCAGGATATTCACACAATTCACACATCCAGGAATGCCAAAGACTAAAGTTCATTACATGCATGTACTAGAGGTATAGCTTGAAACCCTAATCTAGTTTAAAGAGATTGTATCATAATATATGTCTTGTTTAAGAATGAGAAACATTTGAAGGTTTGTTTCTATAGAGCATTCATATAATTGAGTAAACAGTGACCTTTGTCTTTTGACAAATGTTTTATCTGTAATAAGCAGGACTTTGAAGAGAACTGCAGCTTTAAAACTAGTTGCCTGGGTTGTAACAAGCATTAATGTCAGCAAAGTCAAATAAGAAGTGACTTCCATCAGCAAGCTTTCGTCATTTAGGTTTAAGCCACATTCTTTTTCAGCCTCAGTGTGAGTAACACAAACTGTTGACCTTTTGTTTTGTACTGAAAGGTCATTAGGAAAAGTTGCCTCCTATGTGTTCACCACTTTTGAAGATTGCAGCTCTCAACATTCCATTAAAGGGGTTATCAAAGGGTGGAGAGGAAAAAAAGGTAAAGGTCACTATGAACTTTTTTATCTATAAACTACACCAAGCAGTTCAAATTGTCACCTGCCATTTAGCCATATAATTAGAAATACCTTTCTTTCAACTTAATCTAAATACTGTATCTCATTGTGATAGTAACAGTATGTTCCCTTCACCAGTGCATGGCTGTGTTATTTCTATACCTAAGTGTTTAGAAACATAATTTCCTATTTATCTGAGCTCTAAGCTTCATTTTTTNACCCGCGGCGGGAGTGCTGCTGCGCTCCCAGCGCGGCACTCTCCCGAGTGCGCCACGGGCTCGGCCCTAGATGGTTGTTTTTTAATCTTGATCATTTTTTCTTGTGTATATTCAAGGTTATGTGCGATGAATATTATTTTTATAATCAGAAGAGTTTTTAATTTATTGCATCGAGAAGATGACACATCAAGAACAAGCATTAATATATTAAGAGCAACATACCGTGGTTTAATTTATTCATTCATTAATTCAAACAGGATTTGTTGATTGCCTACTCTATGCCCAGCACTGGGGATGGATGTGAAGATTGGGAAAGAAAATTCTTTGTGAGCACCAACAACAAAAAAAGAAAAGACTCCACATGGAGGTGATAGAAGAGGAAAACAAAGGGAAAGACCAAAAGACAAACTTTACCTACTTCTCGACTTCTTTTTCTACAACAAACCAGGCAAATGAGTGCAAAATGGTACGAATGCAGAGTAATTTTATGGAAAACAAACAGTCCAGGACCTGCTGGTTGAACTAAAATAGAAAACTCCCTTACTTTTTATTCAATTCTTTAACCACATTTATAATTAAAACAGAGCAGAACACCAAATTATTTTGAGATGTGATAATTATGTTCTCTTCCTTACTATGGAAGAAATGACATGACAATATTGAACACATATATAATCAATATTATCATGTGATCCAAAAGATTTTTGCCAACTGTTTTTCCTTTTTCAGGGTTATTAGAGAAGAAAAATATTACTAACTGAGCAGGTTGTTTAGGAATGGGAGCCACTAAGGACAATCTAGCTTCAAATTTCATAGTAAAGATAAA
>NW_007733051.1:134180-139970 GCF_000696425.1 Galeopterus variegatus | reverse complement strand
GGCAGAGAAAAAGAAATACCACATGTTTTCACTTATTGGAGGGACCTAAAGGTGAATGAATTAATTCACGCACACACACACACACACACACACACACACACACACACACACACACGCAACAACAACAGCAACAACAAAACAAAAAACCGGCGGGGGGGAGAGGAAGATATAACAACTACAATTTTTTTTTGAAGTTCTTACAACAAGAAAATGGAGGGGACACACTTGGCTGGGAGGGGGGAGAGAGTGGAGGGAGGGAGGTTTCGGTGATGGGTCACAATAATCAACTACATTGTATATTGACAAAATAAAAATAATAAAAAAATAAATAAAATAAAAAGAGAGATTGACTCAAACCACAGATTTCTTCCCAGGACCAGATGAGTTGGAAGCCCAGCCGTCATCACAGGGCAGAGACCAAACTGTCTGGGCTAAACTGCATTGATTCTCTATACAAATGCTAGTTTGAGAGTCTGACATTTGCCTGTAATGAGAAAAACAATCAAAAGACAAAAACTACAGCTGAAGCCTGTAGCACACAATATTATCTCTGCAAGTGCCTCCAGGAAATGGATGTCTTGTTGGTGTTCACACCTCTCATTTTCTTCCTTCTCTGCAGCCTCACCTGACTTCCTGCTGGGTCGCACATGCAACTTTTAATCTCTGAAGGTGACATGCTAGGCCAAAGTTTGGTATTCATCTTCTTTATAAATCTTGGCCAAAAGCCAAAAAATGTGAACTAAACTGTTATCCTGGATGATAGTTTCTACATGTGCTGAGTACTGACTATGCAGCAGGCACAACTGTGTGCTTCCAAATAATGTAGGTAGAGTAGAAAGGTGGGTACAGCATCATACTTTGAAGATCTGGGGTTCTGGAGTTAAACTGCTTGGGTTGGAATCCTGGTTCTGCTGCACTGTATCATAACCTTATTTGATCTTCAAAATAAACCAGTGAATAGGTAATGTTATCTCCATTTCCCATATGAAGAAATTGAGGCTTAGAAAGATTACATAATTGGCCAAATTTGCACAGCCTGCAAGGGTAAGTGATGAAACAGAACCCATGTCTATCTAATAAAGCCCAGCCTCGTAGCTGTGGTCCTGTCCAAGAGATGACCTATGCTCAGTCCATTGTTTCCATCATCTGCGTACAATACTCTTCACCAAAATTATGGTGCTGATCACTTAAAACTCATCCTATTAAGCAAAACTGAGAATTACAAAAACTCCTCCAAGGGGATTTAATACACTACTGAATATTGAGTTTTTAAATTAAAATAAATAATTTTAATTTCTTAAACATAACTTAAAAAAATTAACCCTTGGGCCGAGCCCATGGCGCACTCGGGAGAGTGCGGCGCTGGGAGCGCAGCAGCGCTCCCGCCGTGGGTTCAGATCCTATATAGGGATGACCAGTGTGCTCACAGCGCTCACTGGCTGAGCGCGTTGCGGCCGGTCTCAAAAAGGACAACAAAAAAAAATTAACCCTCATATTATTAATTTTTTCGATTATTAATATCATAACCACATTTCTTTTGGTTTTTTATGAAATCAGCTAATATCCTGATGAGATTTTCTAATCATCTACACTCGATATAAATAACATTATTGTTGTAGCCGTTGCTGCTGCTGTCGGATTATCTACAGAATCTCATTGCTTTTCCTCTTTCACAGGTGTGTAGTTTCCTTCAAATGCTCTGCCTTCTTGCCATACCAAGTTGGGTGTGATCTGATATGGGTGTTACTCATAAAATATATCTTTGTTTCTGAAACAAGCCAGTTTTCTTAACAATATTAGTTAGGTTAAAGTTAATCTTACCTCAGTGATAACTAGGTTATGCTTCCAATTTTTACATCAACTCAAAGTTCAATTTACTTTCAAATTATTGAATGTTTCACTTTTCTCTTTCATATTAGATGCTGGTTAATATTCTTTTACTTAATCATTTATTTTAAATATTGTTTTTTTTCCATGTCAGTTCCTGTGAAGAGGTGTACATTTCATTAATGATCCCAAAACAAAGCAGTAGTGTTGAAAACTATAGCAGTTCAACACCTTTACTTAGAAAAGATGCAACCTTCTAAAGATCGTATTAATTTGAAAGTAACAAAACTGCTACAAGCCTTTTTCAGATAAAGATACACTGTGTTTTTAATAAATTTCTGAATTTAGATAAATAAATCCTTTAAAGATTCTTTCTAACATAGAGATTCTATAAAATCATGATTAGAGGAACAATAAAATGGATACATCTTTTTTGTGTATGTTGGATAAAATTTAAAAATCTGTAACTTATTAGGAAAAAAAAATGTTGAAAACCTTTTAGGTGCCAATTATTTGCTTTATTTTGTTTTCATTTTTTTATCACTCCAAGTTGGTGGCATTTAATTCCCATTCTATACATGATATAATGTTTGGTGTGGTTAATTAACCATTTGAAGTAAATTAAGGGGTTATGTTAGTCCCTTTGGGCTGCTATAACAGAATATCATAAACTGAGTGGCTTGGAAACAACATACTATGGGATAAATGTGTCCCCAAAAGTTCATGTATTGGAAACTTGACCTCCCCCGCATTGTAACAATGTTAAGAGGGTGAGAAATCTAATTATGGCATTTGAAAAGTGGGCCTTTTAAGAGGTGATTAGGTTGTGAGGACTGTGCCCTCCCGAATGAATTGATGCCTTCATGGAGTGATGGGTGTGGTTCTGATGGCTTCATAAGGAGAGTGAGTGAGAATGTTATTACTACCTTGCTCAGTCCATGCCTCTCACTGTGTGACACATTGCATTCCTGTGGAGAGTCACCACCAAGAAGAAGGCCCTCTCCAGATGTGCCTCCTGGACTGTGGACTTCCCAGCTTCTAAAACTGTAAGAAATAAATTCTATGTCTTTATAAATTACCCAGTTTCAGGTATTCTGTTGTAAGCAATATGAAAGGACTAGCATATAACAGAAATTTATTTCTTGTAGTCTGGAGGCTCAGAAGTCCAAGACCAAGGTAGCAGTGGATTCAGTGTCTGATGAGGGCCTGCTTCCTGGTTCACAGGAGGCCTCACGTGTCCTCATGTGGTAGAAGAGGCAGTTCTCTGGGGCCTATTTATCATGGCACTGGTCCCATTTATGAGGGAGGCCTCCTGATCTAATCACCTCTTGAAGTGGAAGGAGGGTGGAAAAGATGGAAGGCTCTTGGAGTCTCCAAAGCATCACGATGATGGTGCAGACTTGGGAACTGATAGCAGAAGCGGAGAGTGTATGGTTCAAAGGGGGATTTTGGAGATAAACTGGTAGACTAATTTACGGTTGGAGGGAGATGGTGGGCAACGTTGGTGAAGCATGTATTCAGCATGATGCTCAGATGACAGGCTTACAGTACTTAGGGGAGTTGACACCATTTGTTGAGATCACAGCACTGAGGGGAAAATGAATTTTTAGGAAAAGAATGTAATTTGTTTTAGGACATAATATGTACTTTTGAAACCACCAGAATATATAGTTGGATGTACAGAGGAGATGTTTGAATGGAGATTTAAGTGAGAGAAAAAGTAAAGAATACATTATTTCCTGCAGTGATTTTCAAGAGAATCCCTGTGCCGTCTCAACCAGAAGCCTTTTCATACCTGTCCTTAACTCTATGTGTTTTAGATATTAAAGTGTTTTGAGATTACCTGGGTATAGGACGGTAGGAAAGATGCAGGCTCTGGAGTCATGATGCCTGGGTTTGAATTCCATCTCTGCTATCTCCTAGTATAACTTTAAATCATTTTATTTAATTTTTCTGTTCCTCAATTGCCTCATTTGAAAAATTGGGTTAATAATAACTAACTTGTAATGTTTCTGTCCGGAAAAAATGAGATAATTCATAAGACACTCCTAGAACACTACTTAGCACATTTTCTATGCCCAATAAAGTATAGCTAACATTATCATTCAGGTAGTTTGTTAGAATATTCCTGGAGCCAGATGAAGATTTCCATGATCACTAAGTTTGAGAGCCTTTGAATTCAAGGATAGATATTCATTTAAGGGACAGTCTAACTCTGCCCCTGCTTGGAGGTAGATGATGGATTTGAATTAAATGGTCTGGTTGGGCTGTATCAGGGTGACCTGGGGAAATTTTTTATATTACTCATTCCTGGACCCTACCACAGAACTTCTAAGTTGTCATACATGAGTAAAGAGCCACAGGAATATGTATGTTAAAATAAACTCCCTAGGCATAGTGATTCTGACCCAGAGCCTAGTTTGTAAATGACCATATAATGTTTAGATGCCCTCTTGAGATTCCTTTTCTGTCTTAGGTGAATAAGTGGCCAGCAAAATGTATATTCTCCCTTTCAGAGTAGAGAAATTTTGCTGACAATGGGCTGTCTAGGTACCAGTCGCATTTTCCAGCCCTCTTGTTTCTAAATATGTGATTAGTTCTCGCCATTGAAATGTGAGCAGAAGTAATATTTGTAACTTCTGGGGCAAAACTTTAAAGAATTGCCTGTACACTTTCCATAATCTCTTTCCTGTGTAGCTGGCTGACTGCAGAGGACAACAAGGCCCTGGGGATGTGGGAGCCAAAAGAGGAAAGGAGCTTAGATCTGTGAATAACCACGTGCAGGTTCAGGAAGAGTGCTCCCCACCCTGGAATACCACATAGGGCTGTTACAAGGATCAAGATTCAGCTTCCATTTTATTAAATCATGAAAATATTGGGGCATATTTGTCATAGAAGCTTCTTGGCCTTCAACAGTTTTCAACAGGAGGCTTTCTTCCCCGCCTCCCCCTGCCAAGTCTGTAATAGTTAAATTTTATGTGTCAACGTGGCTAGACTATGGTGTTCAGTTATTTGGTCAAACAGTAGCCTAGATATAGCTATGAAGATTTTTTTTGTCTTTTTTGTGACCGGTAAGGGGATCGCAACCCTTGGCTTGGTGTCACCCACACCGCGCTCAGCCAGTGAGCGCACCAGCCATCCCTATATAGGATCCGAACCCGTGGCGGGAGCACCACTGCGCTCCCAAGCGCCGCACTCTCCCGAGTGCGCCACGGGGCCGGCCCATATGAAGATATTTTATTGGTATGATTAACATCTTTAATTGGTGTACTTTAAGTTCAGGAGGGATTATTTTTGATAATGTGAATGGGCCTCATCCAATCAGTTGAAGACCTTAATAGCAGAACAGAGGTTTCCACAGAAGGAATTCTGCCTCAAGACTGGAAGTTAGAAATTCTGCCAGAGTTTCAGCCTGCTGGTCTGACCTATGAATTTCAAAACTGCGAGCTCCAATAGTCGTGTCCCCCCTTGCCTGCCATACTCTGTTGATTCTGTTTCTTTGCACAGCCCTGGCTGATAAAAAGTCTATATGCTTCAGAAGCAGCATGATGAAGTGTGTCTCCATCATCATAAACATGCATGTGTAACTCATATACTGTGTTTTGAGGATGGTGCTATGTTGCGGATTGTGCTAGACCCTGAGGAGAGAAAAAAATAAGATCATCATTTATTTGTTGCTTAGAATATAACCTAGCTCTGAATAAATGTCAACATTTCATTCATTATTGCTTTTATATTTTATATTGCTCAAGTATGCAGTAATTTTTAAAAGGTACACTTTGTGGATTCATCTTAATATTTCAGAATTAATATTGGTAACTTTATGTTCAGCATCACTCAATTTATTTATTTTATTTTATTTTTAGCTTAGAAAGGTTTTCATTGTTACAGTTTTCTTTAAATAGGAGATGGATCTCTATTTGTAGCTCCACATGCTGCCAATTACTGGGTTTATTATAAAAT
>NW_007733051.1:127288-132745 GCF_000696425.1 Galeopterus variegatus | reverse complement strand
GATACGAACCCAGACTCTTTCATTTTAGATTCACTTTTTAGTTGTTCCTATTTGTGATTTAGCAGCAGAAACTACTTTTATTTGTTTTTAAATCTATGCTATTTAACACAGCTGTCTGTTGGCTGATTTTGATCCTTCAGAGAATAATAATCTGTCAATACACATAATGGCCCCCCTCAAACTGAAACTTGACAGACATCCAACTTGCAATAATCTCTCCTCCCCATTTTGTTCTTCCTGCCTTTCCTGCCTCATTTGTGTGACCTTGACCCAATCAGCTGAGCTTTCTGAATAGCAGTTTCTTCAACTATTAAAAGAGGTGCTGTAATATTAATATTTATAAAAAATGTCTTTCTCTGTCATTTCTGCTTCTTTTACCATTATTATTACTGAATTCCAGTGAGGGCCAGGTAGCTACAGGTGTTGGTATTGCTGTAAAGTGACATAGGTGGGACCAGTTTAACCTTATACAACAAACAGACTAAGAAAATTTATGAAGGGGCAGAGCCCGTGGCGCACTCGGAAGAGTATGGCACTGGGAGCACAGCAGCACTCCCGCCGCGGGTTCGGATCCTATATAGGGATGACCGTTGTGCTCACAGCGCTGTGCGGCCGGTCTCAAAAAGGACAAAGAAAATTTAGGAAGGTTGGGTAGTGGGACAGTGAATTAATGAAAGAAAAAACAGACATCAATCAACAAGTCACAGGCGAGACATTAATGAATCAGCCATAGAGTACTGATCACTTTAGCCTTTCTCAAAAAGTGGCCCCCAGCCCATCCGATGCAACCCAGGTGCTTGTTAAATGTTGAGATTCCTGGTTCTTGCCTAAGGCCCCCTGAATCATAACCTCTGGGGCTAAGCCTGTGCAACTACTTACTTACTTTACTTACTTACTTACTTAAGTTATTTATTTATTTATTTAAGCTCCCAGGGTAATTGTGAGATTTGAGAACCCACTGACTGAGATGTGCCTATCACTGTGGTAGTTGTGATGAGAATACAAATATGCAATGATCCAGCTGCTACCTGTGATGAAGTTTTACTTTTGGCATCAGGAAGCTCAGTAGCTTCCAAAATGTCATCAGCTCTGTAAAGTACATGAGAAATAAAATTTCTACAGTTGGATAATACAGATAAGATATTTGTACTACTTTCAAGGAGATAATCAGTTTTGAAGCACCATAATACCTATTCACACAATACCTATTCACAATTTTATATGTGTTTACACCTGCAAGATGTGTTTCTTTTTCACTACTTGAGCCCCATTGATCAGTGCTGCATTATTGGTTTTTGTTTTTACCTTGGATAAAATCATGCAACAAATGTGTCCATAAATTCAACCCAAACTCCTCAGATCCAGGAGTGAAACCCTTTTGTAAAACTAAAAGGGGATTGTTCCTCATTATCTGATGATTCTGGTGTTATACAGAGACTGCAGGAAAAGCAGAGGAAAAGGGCTCATTTTCTCATTTACTCTGTATGTGCTTTTGCAGCTATGTGTTTACAGTCACACACACTTTCATATACATACACATTCATATACACACACTCACACTCCCTTCCTTCTTGTGTAGAATCTGATATACTACTTTGGGAAAGCAAAATTTGGAACTGAACTATTATATGATTTTTTTTTAAATAATAGGCTAAGTTCTTATGCTTTGTATCACCAAACTGTTTTTCTTTATTTTTCTATAAGGAAAGTCAAAGTATAAGAGATGTTTTTGGACAGAGATTTAAAGCAACACAGGTGTTGTCTTTGGGAAATAGAATGGGTACATAGTCAAGTTGACTATTTGCCTCTCTTTTTTCTGTCTCATTCTAAAACCTACTATTTATTGAACATTTTCCATGTATCAGGCCCTTTACATCCATTTTCCTTTATTTCATGACAGCCATTAAGTTATGTATACCTGAATATGAAGTGGCTGAATGAATCTGCCAATTCACCAAGCTGATAAAACAAAAGCCATTCATTCATTTATTCTTTTATTCATCTCCCAGATATTTATGAAGCACGTATTATATGCCATTATTCTAGGTGCTGGGGATATGCAGTGGGCAAAACAGAAAGAGTCTCTGTCTTCATGGAGTGTACATTCTAGTGTGGAAGACAAATGTCTCAATAAAGAAAAAGTTGCATTGTGAAGAGCTTCAGAGAGAATAACAAGATACAGAGCCAGAGAGTGGGAGAATGGCCACAGTACTTTGAACATAGTAGTCAGGGAAGGCCTCTGTGCACATGACTATTTATACAGGGACCAGAATGAAGTGATGGAGTGAGCTATAGGGGGCATCATTAGAATAGGCAAGATTCATTAGCATGACACATGATGTCCTGCAGGGGCCGGCCCCTGCCCACTCTGCAGTCCAGAACTTTCCCCTCTCTCCTCACCTTCTAACTGAGCTTGCATTTCTCTTGTTCTTTAATGAGCTCTGTGCTTTCCTATTTCATAGTTTATATCATGCTATTCTCAATTTCTTCTGCTGGAATATCCCCTCACCCAAATCCTCTGGGTGAGGTCTAACTGTGATAATTTTCTGTCACTGGAGATATCTTTAAATATTCACCACATTCAGAACAATCAGAAAAGATGCAAGTGAGCCTTCCCTTCTTCCCCTGAGTGGAGGGCTGGATGAGTCATGGGGAGTGATGTGAGTTTCTGAGGGTCTACCATTGCTATGATCCATAAAAGTCATGTGCAAGTCAGCACTCCCTTACATATTTACACTAAAGTTACTCTAGCAGAAGAGACTACTTGTCTTTGCTGACCTCTAAGTCTGGAATCAAATGCATTGCCTCACTATGTCAGACCATGGTTCACTTATTCCTGTACTTGTGTATTTTTCTTTTAGTTTGTATGTTTGGTCAGGGATGATTTATGGAAAAACACGCTTGTCATCTGTCTTAGTCCATTTGTGTTGCTATAACAGAAATACTTGACACTGGGTAATTTATAAAGAACAGAAGTTTATTTGGCTTACGATTCTGGGAGAGCTGCATCTGGTGCAGGCCTCAGGCTGTTTCTACTCATGGTGGAAGGCGGCAGGCAGCTTGCAGTTACAAGCAGATCACATGGTGAGAGGAAGCAAGAAAGAGAGAGAGGAGGTGCCATGGTCTTTTAAACAACCAGCTCTTGAGGGAACTAATAAGAGTGAGAACTCACTCATTAATTCCCCCACCTAGGGAGAGCATTAACACATTCATGAGGGATCCGGCCCCATGACTCAATCAGTTTCCAACACTGCCACACTGCAGATCAGATTTCCATGAGTTCTGGGAGGACCATAAAAACAAACTCCATCATCATCTATAAAATGTCAGGGTTTTCCCCCAATTATGTGCAGTTTCTAATAAACTGTATTGATCAATTGCTCACACATTCATTATTTCAAGCTCTCTTGAATTGGTTAATACTTTCATCTCTGTCACCTCTGGCTAGAGTGGTATTCTCACTTTTCCCCTTTGCCCCACATTTCTTATGCTCTGGTGACTGGTGTCTTGAGAGCATTTTTTTCAATCTGGTGGTCAGGAAGGAGCACTAGAGTCTGACTTGGGAGACAGGTCCTCTCCCAGCTAATCTATCCTTAACTTGCTAGGCAACTTTAGGGGAGGTTATTAAATTTTTGAACTTCAAGTTCTTTATTTGAACAATGAGACAATAAACCTGTTCTATGTAACTCAGAGTTATTATAATACCTCGAGAGGCTAATAATTGTGAAAGATGATTTCATTATTTAGTGGGCATGTATGGCTTTAATCCTTTTAGTCTATAGGCTTATATTATTATTATTATTATTAATGTTATTATCATATCATCACCACTAAAGTAATATGTGCACATGAAAAACAAATCCAATAGTACCAAAATCTCCATGATAAAAATCAATAGTCCCCACCCCAATGAACCCCCACTGTAATCTCACTCCTCTTAAATTCTGGCAACCACTAATTTTTACTATCTATAGTTTTGCCTTTTTCCAGAATATCATATAGTTGGAATCACATAGTATGTACCCTTCTCAGACTGGCTTCTTTCACTTAACAATATTCACTTAAGTTCCTTTCAAGTCTTTCCTTGGCTTGGAAAACTCATTTCTTTACATCACTAAATAATGTTTTATGGCATGGATGTACCATAATTTGTTTATACATTAACCTATTCAAGGGTATCTTGGTTGTTTGCAACTTTTGACAATTATGAATAAAGTTGCTGTACACATTCTTGTACAGGATTTTGAGTGGACACGAATTTTCAACTCATTTGGATAAATATATCAAAGTATAATTTTTGCTAGATCATATGGTAAAACAATGTTTAGCTTTGAAAGAAACTGCCAGACTGTCACTTAAGGTAACTATTTTATTTTGCATTGACACAACAGTGAAAGAGAGTTCCATTGCTCCACAACCTCTCCACCATTTGGTCTTGTTAGTGTTTTGATTTAAGCTCACTTTAATAGGTATGTTATGGTATCTTGCTTTAGTATGACATAAGGTGTTAAACATCTTCATATGCTTATTTGTCATCTGTATATCTTGTTTGGTGAGGTGTCTGTTCAGATCTTTTGCCCATCTTTCAGTTGGGTTATTTGATTTCTCATTGTTGAGTTTTATGAGTTCTTTGTGTATTTTGGATACAAATCATTTATTAGATTTGTATTTTGAAAATATTTTCTCCCAGTCCATGGCTTGTCTTTTCATTCTCTTATTAGTGGTTTTTGCAGTGCAGAAGGTTTTAATTTTAATGAAGTACAAATTACCAATTGTTATCTTTCATGGGTTGTGCTTTGGGGTTGTGTTCTCTTTCTTTTAAATTTATTAATGCTTGAAGAAAAATTTCCAGGTGTGATATTACTAGATCAAAGTTCTGAAACAGTAAATCAGACTAGTTAAGTTGACAAGGATTCTTCCCATAAGTTTTATTTTTAATTTAATTTTATTGTGGTAAGAACAGTTAACATGAAATCTATCCTCTTAACAAATTTTTAAGTGTACAATGTGGTGCCATTGACTATAGGTACAATGCTTTACAGCAGATATCAAGAACTTTTTCATCTTGTGTAATTGAAACTTTACACCCGTTGAATAGCAACTCTCCATTTCCCCTTACCCCCAGTCACCGGCAACCACCATTCTACTCTCTGTTTCTATGAGTTCGACTATCTTAGACACCTCATATAAGAGATCTAAACTAAAGGTGGAATCTCATGTAAGTGAAAGCATGATGTATTTGTCTTTCTGTGCCTGGAAAATTTCACTTAGCATGATATCCTCCAGGTTGGTCCATGTTGTCACAAATGGAAACATTTCCTTCTTTTTTAAGGCTGAATAATATTTCCTTGTGTGTATATACCATATTTTCTTTATCCATTCATCCCTCAATGGACATTTTGGTTGTTTCCATATTTTGGCTACTGCTAATAATGCTTCAATAAACATGGGGGTGCT
>NW_007733051.1:123425-126455 GCF_000696425.1 Galeopterus variegatus | reverse complement strand
GGTTCCAATCTTTCCACACTCTCACTAGGACTTGTTATTTACTTATTTATTTATTTACTTACTTGTTTGTTTGTTTGTTTATTTATTTAGTTATTTAAATAATGACCATCCTAACAGGTGTAAGGTTATGTCTCATTGTGGTTTGAATTTGCATTTCTGTAGTGATGTTGAGCATCTTTTCATATACCTGTTGCCTATTTATATGTCTTCTTTGTAAACATGCCTTTTGTAGAAAAGTACTTTGCCCATTTTTAATAGGGTCATTATTATTATTATTTGCTATTGAGTTGTACTTCCTCCTATATTATGGATATTAACACTTTATCAGATATATGGTTTACAAATATTTTCTCCCATTCTGTAGGTCACATGTAATTTATGTGATTTACATGTCAATTGCTTTCTTTGCTATGCAGTAGGTTTTGAATTCAATGTAGTCTCACTTGTCTATTTTTGCTTTTGTTTGTGCTTTTGGGGTCATATCTAAAAAATCATACTCTAGACCAATGTCTTGAAGCTTTTCTCATATGTTTTCTTGTAGGAGTTTCATAGATTCAGGCCTTATGTTTAAATCTTTGGTCCATTCTGAATTGACTTTTGTGTATGGTGTAAAAGATAAGGATCTAGTTTTATTATTTTGTATGTGGGTATGCAGTTTTGCAACAAACAAACAAACAAAAACATTTGTTAAAGGAACTGTTCTTTCCCCATTGGGTATTCTTGTTACCTTTGTCAAAGAGCAGTTGACCATATATGTGCGGGTTTGTTTCTTGGCTCGCTATTCAGTTCCATTAATCTGTTTATCTGATTTTATGCCAGTACCATGCTTTTTAAATTACTGTAGCTTTGTAATATAGTTTGAAATCAGGACTTATGATGCTTCCAACTTTGTTTTCCTTTCTAAAGATTATTCTGCCTAGTTGGGGGTCCTTCGTGTTTCTGTATGAATTTTAAGGTATTTTTCTATTTCCGTAAAAATATGATTGGGATGTTAATAGAGACTACATTGAATCCAAAGATCCCATAGGTTTTAGATTTTAATGGGTCTCATTTGAGGAGAGCAAAGTACTGTATATATTTTTCTTCATTTTTAAAATGTAGAACNAGTACCATGCTTTTTAAATTACTGTAGCTTTGTAATATAGTTTGAAATCAGGACTTATGATTCTTCCAACTTTGTTTTCCTTTCTAAAGATTATTCTGCCTAGTTGGGGGTCCTTTGTGTTTCTGTATGAATTTTAAGGTATTTTTCTATTTCCGTAAAAATATGATTGGGGTGTTAATAGAGACTACATTGAATCCAAAGATCCCATAGGTTTTAGATTTTAATGGGTCTCATTTGAGGAGAGCAAAGTACTGTATATATTTTTCTTCATTTTTAAAATGTAGAACTCAGAAAATTTAAGTAACATATGAAAGAATGAGGGCAGTCAGAGGCAGAGCCAGGTCTAGAACAAGTATCTTTGTGTCCTAAGATTTTCATGTTAACCCAGGAAAATTACATAGACCTTTTATTACTTATTTTATTTCTTTTTATTTTGCTTACATGTGATTATTAATAATGTCCCAATTTCTATCGTATTTCTAAATTTGATGACATAGTTTTTAAGATAGGATATTGAGGGTGGACAGAGGACAAACTTATTCACTGGTTTGGAGTGCTGTAACTGTATAATGAGAAAATAATAAAAATGAAAATAATAATGATAGTATGTGTTAAGTAATTTTACATAAAATAGGCACAATGGTAATGTGAATTAGTTCAATTCTTCTACAAGCCTTTGAATACTCTACTACAATAATTCCTAATTTTCAGATAAATAGCTGAATCTTAGAAATGTCAGAAGCTAGTAAGATCAAGATCACACAATAATTTTCAGATTTAAAATTCAAAACAGAGTGATTTTGTCCTTAACTATCATACTCTATTATCTTTTATTAGTACGGAATAGGAAAGATAAGTAGAGGATACCTGGGATTATCAGTAACTGATTATGAGTTGTAGGTTTTGATTTTTCTTTATTTTTTCAAACCAGGTGGATGACTTGGTTAAAGCTTTGAGACTAACATTTTTTGAATTTCTCTGTTAATTTTGTGGTTCTGTGGCATGGTTGGTGGTTAAAAATTCATACTTTTATTGAAGATGATGGCTTGAATGTCTTGCCTAAGGTTATTAAATAAACCACCAGCTGAGGACCTTAGCTTGTGTCTGGAATACAAATACAGATGGATGTTCAACCTATTTCAGCTGTAGATCAATATATGACCCCACTATGTCTGATAATAAACATTAATGATTTTCATTATGAAAATTCATTTCCTCCTTTCTTCAAAGAGAATGATTTTGTTAATATCGTTGTTCTGACATTTCTTCTATTACAGTGCCAATTATTCAGGGGAGAGACTTAAAAAAATAGTAGTTTATCTTCACTTTGTTCCAGATGGCTTCATAAGTGGTTTATTATTTTTGCAGATGTTGTAAGGAAAAGTTCAGGGTGCACGCCAACAAAAATCATAGATGCTAATGAAAATGGGCTTTTTCACTGAATATTCATTGTATAAAAATAAATATGTTCTGTATCAACTGCAAGTTCTGTAGACTATGAATCAAGCATATTGTGATTTTATAAAGTGCATGTCAATTAGTTGGGATACAAATTGGTCTTGTGGCTTTTTGAGAGATGTTGGTCTTTGGAAATGAATTTAGTAATAGCTCCAAATGAAATGTCCCTTTAACTTCATTTTCAGGAAAGTCATGTGATTATATTCAGTTGCATTTTTATACTATTGTTTGATTTTAAAAGTGTTTGACCATGATCCTGGGAAGAAAGCCTGCCAGGCGCTCTTATCCTCAGAACCATGTTTAGGAAACTGAAGTTCAGAGAGGTAAAGTGATTCATAATAATGTCATTCAGTTCTCCAATGCATAATGAATTCAGCTTTCTGATGACTAGTCTAGTTTTCCATACGTTATTCTGATACCATAGAGTCTCCAGAATAGAGGATCCATAATGTAGAGGCAGATGAAAG
>NW_007733051.1:120832-122704 GCF_000696425.1 Galeopterus variegatus | reverse complement strand
AACCCTCGGCGGGAGCGCCGCCGCGCTCCCAAGCGGCACACTCTCCAGTGTGCCACCGGGCCGGCCCTTATCTATTATTTTTTATTGGGTTCAACATACATTGGTTTTATGAAAAGAGACAGGGGAAGCTTTTCATTGAGAAATTCTGAATTTTAGAATTTTGGATGGGTCAGAGAGGTAATAACCCATCTCAGCTAAAAATATTTACTACCCCCTTCCTGGAGGATGCATTTTCTGCCTTTGACAGAAAGTTTCTAAAGATTGGGTGGTATATTTCTATTTGTTTTTGAAATTTCTGAATTTAAGACATTTTCTTCTTACAGTGAGTCAATATTTGTTTCTTTTTACGTCTCACTGGTCTCAGGGTTGCCATATCCATGAAACAGATCTTCATGTTGTGTCACAGAGTAATTGATTTAATATTTAACTTTGACATAATCTTCCTGTAAACTTTACTGTTACTGTCGTCTTGTCTCTTCTAGGGTTTTTTCCTAAAAATAATTTGAATCTCTAATGAATTACCATATTGACAGGTGTCCAGATTACTCATTAGGGTTGTTGTTTTTAGTTTTTGCAAAACTTAAAATTCCTTAAGATATGTTACACCACAATCCTCCCCAAAGTTCTGGTAATAGCCAAGAAGCACTTGTGATACTTATGATGGGGAGAGATGACACTGGTTTAGGGTGGCCACTTGGGTTATTCATAGTTCAGTAAGCTCTTAGTTGCTCTGTTGTTTTACACAATAGAAGGAGATGGTAAAATTGGTACAGAGAAGTGGGTTAATGTAGGGAGAGTGATTGTGAAATCTGCTCTTCCTCAAACAAAATTATTAAATGGAAGGCGTTGGTCAAAATGTAATTTATTGTATTGTGGAGGATCAAATCACATAGATAATAAAAAAGTTGATGTATTTATATTTAGGAAAATTATATAGCTTATTAAACTCCTGTGGAGAAACAGACAAAATAATAACAGTTGTATTGTTAGGGTCATAAAGCCCAGTGGGAGTCTGACCAAATTTATCTGAGAAACAACAGATATTGGACTCTATGTACTCCCATCTTCCCTCTCTGAGAAACCCCCTATTCCTGATGATGGTATTATAAGGATATAAGCCATAAGAAATGTGACAAAACATAGGTAGGTGTACTAGAACATGAAGTCTAGCTAACTTCACTTTCAGGTTAAGTCTGAGTGGAGAGTGGGCATGCTTAATGCAATAAATAAATATGAGATCACAAGGGGAAATTTTTGTATTAGGCATAAAAAAGTTTTACTGAGAACAGGAGGTGGGAATCTTGTAGGATTTTAAAGACCTATTGAAACCCCTCTGACTTTGGTATACTAATTATGCTTCAGGGATTTCTTTTGCTGAGTATTTCACCCTGATGCCATCAATGCATGAAAGGAGATCTGTGAGGGAGATATCTTTTTATTTGAGGATCTGTGGCTGGAAAATGACCAAAATGCCGAACTTATTTTAGTATGATTCTGTGTTAGAAAAATATGCCTTGAATTTGGATGCTTATATGAAGCACCTAGGTATGTTGTAATTTATTTCAAAATAGATTTAGGTCACCAGTAATTATAATTTTCAAACTCATTTTATGAAGCAAACATCACCCTGATACCAAAACCAGGTAAAGATACAACTAAAAAAGAAAACTACAGGCTGATATCCTTGATGAACATAGATGCAAAAACCCTCAATAAAATACTAGCTAACAGAATACAGGAACACATATGTAAAATTATTCACCACAATCAAGTGGGATTCATCCCAGGAATGCAAGGTTGGCTCAACATACGCAAATCAATAAATGTGCTACACCATATTAATAAAATCAAACACAAGGACCATATGATCAT
>NW_007733051.1:118641-119355 GCF_000696425.1 Galeopterus variegatus | reverse complement strand
ATGACATTTTTCTCAGAAATGGAAAAAACTATCCAGACATTTATATGGAATAACAAATGACTGTGCATAGCCAAAGCAATGCTGAGCAAAAACAATAAAGCTGGAGGAATAACACTACCTGACTTTAAACTATACTACAAAACTATAATAACCAAAACAGTATGGTACTGGCATAAAAACAGACACCCTGATCAATGGAATAGAATGGAGAATCCAGAAATCAACCCACACACCTACAGCCATCTGACCTTTGACAAAGGCATGAAGCCTATACAGTGGGGAAGAGATTGCCTCTTCAGCAAATGGTGCTGGGATAACTGGATATCAATCTTCAGGAGAGTGAAAGTAGACCCATACCTCTCACCATTTACTAAAATTAACTCAAAATGGATTAAAGAATTAAATATACACCATGAAACAATAAAATTTCTTAAAGAAAACATAGGAGAAATACTTCAGGAACTAGGACCAGACACAGACTTCATGAATATGACACCCAAAGCACGGGCAACCAAAGGAAAAATAAACAAATGGGATTATATCAAACTAAAAAGTTACTGCATTGCAAAAGAAACAATTAACAGAGTTAAAAGACAACCAACAGTGTGGGAGAAAATATTTGCAAAATATACATCTGACAAAGGATTAATATCCAGAATATATAAGGAACTGAAACAACTATACAAGAAAAAAACAAGCAACCCAATTAAAAAA
>NW_007733051.1:114529-117918 GCF_000696425.1 Galeopterus variegatus | reverse complement strand
TGGGACTGCAAAATGGTGCATCCTCTATGGAAAATGTTATGGAGGTTCCTCAAACAATTGCGGATAAATTTACCATATGACCCAGCTATCCCACTACTGGCAATATACCCAGAGGAATGGAAATCATCAAGTCGAAGGTATACCTGTTCCCCAATGTTCATTGCAGCACTCGTTACAATAGCTAAGAGTTGTAACCAGCCCAAATATCCATCATCAGATGAGTGGATATGGAAAATGAGATATCTGTACACAATGGAATACTACTCTGCTATAAAAGGGAATGAAATACTGCCATTTGCAATGACATGGATGGACCGAGAGAGAATTATATTAAGGGAAACGAGTCAGGCGCAGAAAGAGAAATACCACATGTTCTCACTTAGTTGTGGCAGCTAAATATAAATAAAAAAATACACAAAAAACTGTGGGTGTGGGGAGGGAAGAAGACATGACAATTACAATTCTTTGAAGCTGATACAACAAGCAAACAGAAAGGACATTGTTGGGTAGGAGTGGGGAGAGGGATGAGGGAGGGCGGTTTTGGTAATGGGCCACAATAATCAACCACATTGTATATTGACAAAATAAAAATAAATAGATTTAGGTTACCAGTAATTATCCCCAATGATGGAAAAAGGATTTGAAATATTTTCTTATCTAATTTTCTGACTATAGAATATTGTAAAAATATGGGAAATACAGAAAGAAAAAAAGAACAAAATTTATGTGACTATATATTTAATATTATTATATATATGCCATTATATATATGAAACAAATCTCCAATAATCTTTTCTGCTTAATCTCCACTGTTTTTTCTATTCATATGCATATGCCCATGTGCTTACATACAGCAATATTTTATAAAATTGTTGTTCCAAAGTGCCCACTCTTTTCTTTTTATTGTAAACTGGTGTTTCACTTACTACATCATACATATTTTTATATTATTAATACTATTTTCGATCTTGATTTTTAAGGGTTGTATATTATTTCTCCATTTGCATTTACTGTAATTTATTAAACCAATGCCTATCAGATTCCCCTGGTGATTCATGACCTTGGGCCTGTTATTTCATAGTCTGAGCTTCATTTTTTTTTTTTTTTTTTTACTATACAAAATGTTTAATATGCCATGTCTCACATGTTGTGAAAAATAAATGAGATAATGTGTACACAAACAGTGCTTGATACCTAGCAAGGGCTTAATAAATTATAGATGAAAGAGTAGTCTTCAGACTGGGTGCCACTCTGTCATTCTTTTTTTTAATTCCCTTTTGTTTATTTATTTTTTTTCTAGGCTCATCCTATACAGAAAAGAGTAGATTACTATTTCTGTGTCATTTGTAGCTTCAAAGCATATATAATGCCCTTTGAAATCAGCATGGTTTTATACTGTGTGCCAGGACTGTTTCTTGCCTTCTTGTTTATTTGATATTTACTTTTGAAAACTCAGTATGGTAGAGATAGCTTACTTGGGCAGCATGCTCAAAAATTTTTTTTAGGGCCGGCCCGGTGGTGCACTGGAGAGTGCGCCGCTTGGGAGTGTGGCGGTGCTCCCGCCGAGGGTTCGGATCCCATGTGGAGACCGGTTCCCGCTCACTGGCTGAGCGTGGTGCAGGCGCAACACCGAGGGTTGCGATTCCGTTGCCGGTCCCCGGTATGGGCGTGACACCAAGGGTTGCGATACCGTTACCGGTCAGTAAAAAAGACAAAAAGGAAAAAAAAAAAATTTTTAATTGAGGAATTTATTTTTTATCAAACAATTTTTGTTCAGATCTGTCTGGATACAAGCAGTACAGTGTCCCTATGTTCCAAAGGCATTTCAGTCTCTCTATATGGTTATTTTGTATCCTGAAATATGCTATATACACAATGGAATACTACTCGGCTATAAAAAAGAATGAAATTCTGCCATTTGCAGCAACATGGATGAGTCTNTGTTCTCACTTATAACTAGGTGCTAAGAAAGAAGGAAAGAAATAAAAAGAAAGAAAGAAAAGACCTAAATAATTCCTTGACTTTCAGAATGCAAGAGATGTGGGTGAGGCAGAGGGGGACAGTTTGCGGAGGGATAGTTTGGGTAAATGGCATAAAGAAAAATCATGATTTGTAATAATATGCCTACAATAAATAATATTTTAAAAAAGAAAAAAAAAGAAATATGCTTTAGGTTCTGTCTTCCAGCACCCCTGCATTTCTGGCAACTATGTATCTGTGATCACTGCTTTAACTACAGTGACACCATAGTTTTTCAAAGCTTTGTTTCAGATTTGGGGGCATTGTGTCATGAATTCAGAAATGAGCAGTTCTCTCTCCTTGAGTGGAAATGGAGGTACCCACGAGTGTTTCATGAGAACAAAGCTTTCTCTCCAAGCATTGCTCTAGCTAGAAATTGTCAGCGAATAAGGAGGGAAGTAATTAGGAGAGGGAGAAAACAAATGATGAAAGCCAGAGGGGTGCCTTCTGTGTAACGTACTGAGGGCTTGGAAAGGACAACAAAGGAAGAATTGGAGAATAGGAGTAAAAGAGCTCTCTGATCACCTCTTTAGGTGCAAGAAAAAGGGCAGAGAATTGTTTAGTGAGAATATGCAGATGGGAGTGGAAAACTTTGTAGTGCTATCTCAGAATCTTCCTTTAATGATACAATATTATTTGGAACAGAATTTAGGCCAGAGTAGGTCCATCTTGCATCAAAGGGAAGTGAGAGAGGGAGACAATGATACTAGAAAATGGAACGCAGTATAGAATTGTAGTTCAGGTCCACCTGAGTCACCAGTTCTGCTGTTTTCTTGCAATNCGCAGTATAGAATTGTAGTTCAGGTCCACCTGAGTCACCAGTTCTGCTGTTTTCTTGCAATGTGATTTTAAGGCAAGTTACCTCTGAGAGGTTTCCTCACTGAATATTGAAAATGATAATAGTTTATACTCTACAGTGTTGCTCTACTGAATAAAGGAGATAATGCATGTAAATGACTTAGCACATGGAATGTGCTTACATTATTATGTAAGTATTTGTGTGACCAGCTTCAGCCACTGAACTTAATATGTTTGAGGACCTATACTGCCCTACATGCTATGTCAAGATGTTTCATACATTATTTTACTTAATTCTCAAAACTGGGTAGTAGGTGTTACTACTCTCATTTTGCAGATGAAGAAACTGAAGGCTAAAAGAAATTAAGCAATTTGTTTGTCTTTCTCCAAAGTTTGGAGTGTATGTTTTCCCAACACGTTCCCAGTTGCATAAAATATAAAACATTTTAAAAATTACATTATACATTTTAAAAATTACAGTCCTGCCTATTTTATGGGTAGCATCATCTCATCAATTTAGGTGAGAAATTTTAAGAAAGGCAAAAGAACAAGGGTAGTGGTTATATGGGGAG
>NW_007733051.1:110491-114153 GCF_000696425.1 Galeopterus variegatus | reverse complement strand
TCAATTTAGGTGAGAAATTTTAAGAAAGGCAAAAGAACAAGGGTAGTGGTTATATGGGGAGTAGATATATGTAAATATGTGTATATCTAAATATGTATGTATTTAAAGGGGGGGTTATATGGGGATTAGATATATTTAAATAGCAAGTATCTCTCTCTCTGTCTCTAAATAGGATAGGACAGTCTTCAGATACCATAAAATACCATCCTAGCTGCAAGAAGAAGCCCTACAAACTCTTTTATTAGTGAAGGGGCCAATGTTCAGTTCTTATTCAATCTCCCTTACCCTTAATACAATTGAGAAATAAAAGGAGTTAAGGGAGATTGTGAATTTCAGCTTTTCATTTAGACAGAGACCCATCTAAGGCATCCAAAATGTTGTGAATATCTCTAGTGATAAAAATCACTTAAAATTAAGTGTGCTTTCCGATTCCTTTAGGATGTATGAAGTTGTAAGACACTTAGAAATGAGAACATATCAGATGTACTTCAAAAATATAAATTTTTAAATGCCCATCAGAAAGATCAGTATGCATATAAAACTACGTGAAAAAAAAAATCCAAAACAAGATGAAACCCGTCTAGAGAGAAGAGACCTATGACTACTTTCATCCCCAGGAGCATGGAAGGAGGCAGAACGATCCCAACACAGAAGCTGTTAAGGAAAATCTAGCCAATTATTTAATGTGTTTATACATTTCTTTGCTTCTAAATTTTTAAAATATTTTTTATTTTAGAATAGTTTTAGATTTACTAAATATGCGAATAAGTGGTTCACAGTTTCTTTATACTCCTCATGTTTTTCTCTGATTATTAACATCTTGGTTTTATGGTAGATTTATCATAATTAAGACACTAACTCTATTAGAATTTCACCATTTGTCTTCTATTTATTTGTTTTTCTGCCTTAGGTTCTTGTTCAGGACACGACATTACATTTAGTTTTCATGTCTCTGTAATCTCCTCTTGGCTGAGACAGTTTCTCCTATTTTCCTTGTTTTTGATGACCTTGGCAGTTTTCAGGAGTACCGGCCAAGTGTTTTGTAGAATGCCCCTCAGTTTGGGTTTGTCTGATGTTTCTTCTCATAGGTTGACTGGGACTATAGATTTTTGGGAGGAAGATCATAAAAGTAGAAGCACCGTTCTTTCTCACATCATATCAAGGGTACGTATTATCGACATAACTTATCACTGACGATGTTGTCTTGATCACCTGGTGGTTGACTGGGACTATAGATTTTTGGGAGGAAGATCATAAAAGTAGAAGCACCGTTCTTTCTCACATCGTATCAAGGGTACGTATTATCGACATAACTTATCACTGACGATGTTGTCTTGATCACCTGGTGAGGCAGTGTCTGCCAGGTTTCTCAGACATAAAGTTACCTTCCCCTTTGCATTCTCTAATCTATGGAAGCAAATCACTGGGTTCAGTGCTCACTGGGGATGGGAGTAAGGTGGAGAGTTAACTCTACCTATAGGAGAAGAAAGTTTCTACATAAATTATTGGGATGTCCTCTGCACAGGCAGGAAAGGTGCCTGTTCTCCCCCATTTGTTTCCTTAATCATTTATTTACATCAATGTGGCTTTATGGATATTTAGTTTATACTATGGGTTATTGCTCATGTTTTCTAGCAGTGCCCATTGGATGCTGTTTCAAGTTGGCTTCTGTCATCTTTTGACATGACCTCATCCTTTGTTTCTTGGTCACGTCCATATGTTATGGCATTAAGGGTTTTGAAATTTTACATTGAAATATTCTTAGATTTACTGATTGCAAAGATAGAATAGAGTTTCCTTGCACCCTTCATTAGCTTTCCCTGTTGTTAACATCTTACATAGTTATGATATATTTATCAAAACTAAGATGTTGACACTGGGACAATGCTATTAATTAAGCTACAAACTCTATTTAGATTTCCCTCAGTATTCCACTGATGCTCTCTTTCTGTTCCAAAATCCAAACCAGGATACCCCATTATTTTTAGTCATCATGTCTCCTTAGTGTCTTCCATTCTGTGACAGTTTCTCTTTTATTGTCTTTTGTGATATTAGCACTGTTGAAGACTACTGGTCAGGTATTTTGTAGAGTGTTCCTTAAATTTTGTTTGATATTTTCTCATCATTAGATTGAGGTTATAGATTTGAAGGAAAAAGAGTCAGAGAGGAAGCACCCTTCTCACCACATTACATTAGGAAATACATGGTATCAACTTGATAATGCTGGTGATGTTATCCTTCATCACTTGGGTGAGGTGCTGCCTGCCAGGTATCTCATTGTAAAAGTACTGTTTTTCTCTTCACACACTTTATTTGTTACAAGCAAGTTACTAAGCCCAGCCTCCACTCAAGGAAAGGGGAACTAATCTCCACATCCTGGAGGTGGGAATATGAAATACCCATTGCCACAGAAACTGATAGTTTTGGGATAGACTTTTGCTCTTTCTTTTTCCTGTCATTTCAAAATTAAGACCTATGGAAGCTTCCTATCCAAAGTTTCTGGAATCTGCAGGAAATCTGGCATGTTGGAAACATAATAACAAAGGATTGAAAATACATGCAGCTGGGTGGTGTTCCTGGCATTTGTCAAGTCAGAAGAATATTACACCTGCATGCATAACCCTTTTTATCTTTATAAACAAGGTCTGTTCTTGATTCCCATTTTAGAGAAGTTTGTCATATGACGTAAATAAGAGACAGTGGGATAGAATCCCCAATGCTTTGAAATCTTTCCCCCTATTTAATTGAACCCAGTAAGTTTACACTGAAGTTGTACTATAATTAAGTCTATTGTCCCTTCCCCAGTTGTCCCTTTTAGACCTATCTCTGCATTGACATCTGCTGACTCCTCAAATGGGTGTGGGTAAGTAACTTTACTTTATATAATAATAACTTTGATAAGTGTCTTGCCACAAATGGCTTTCTAATACTTCATCTAAGTATGGATCTTCTAAGACTCTACTGTAGTTTCTGCCATCAATATGGATATCTAGCAGAAAAATGTAACGGTCATGAAAGGCCGTAATGAATAACAGTCTTTGAGAGAAGAACAAGCTGTTTTGAGTTAATATTGAACTTTGGCATCAGTGCATCAGTGCTGTCCTGTATAAAGGTGACACTTTATTACATTTAAAGCCCCGCCTTTGGGGATAGAATGCTCAAAACACAGGTTCCATTTGTATCGAAATTTTATTGCTAGCAAATGAAAGTTAATAGGCTATTGATGTGTTTAATATTTAACGGTTAGTCAAAATTTATTTTTTTCATAAGATCTGTTATTGCATTTTTGCCTGTTTCAAAGGCCAATGCAATGAAAGCTTCTTATTTGACATCATCTGCGTTTATGCTCAATGTAGGCTCTGGGTGGATTGAATCTGCTTATCACTGCAGCCACTAGAGGGTATTGATATCTCTTCCTTTGTGAACATTCTCTTCACCAGGGCTTTTTTTTCTTTGTCCCTTCTGAGACTATAAATCTTTTCCAGTATGAAATAGCCTGGGTTTGCAAGAAAGAAGATAAGGGTGGTATCCGATTGTACCATCACCTATTAATGCCTGTTCTGCTTGGCTAAGCTTCCAATTATGTGATTCTATTCAATATGGTGATGAGGGACCTAAAATGACATGGTGTTAGTGATCTCACCTGCTGCAGAGAAAAAGTT
>NW_007733051.1:103714-109475 GCF_000696425.1 Galeopterus variegatus | reverse complement strand
CTGTGTAACTTTGGATCAACCCTTAATCTCCCTATAGCTAATTATCTTATCTGCAAAGGAGAGATGATTAGGGTTGTTGTGAGGATTAAGTGAAATAATATCAGTAAATCTCAGAACAGGACCTGGTAAAAGTGCTTTATACATGTGGATATTATTATGTAAGTATTTGCTAGTAATACTTTCCTGCTGTAACTATGTGTAATGGACATCTGATGTTTTGTTTGTACAGAATCCCTTCTTCCATCTATTGCTAACAAGCTTTCAAAATTTCTTTTGAGAAATAGCTCTCTTCTTAGTTAGACTGTTAGTTGAGTCACCCTGCCCTCCCCTAGCCAAAGGACTGAAGGAATGACCATCTGAAGTCTCCTGACCTCATTAGAGTCTTGAGCAGGATGACATATGATATGGATTATGTCCCCTGAGTTTTATCTATTAGTAGCTTAATCCCTACCGTGATTGCTAAGCGCGTGGGAAATACTATTACGGTAATTGCAAGGTGGGGCCTTGAAGAAGTGATTAGATTGTAGGACCTTGCCTAGTGAATGGATTAAAAATGGTGTTTATGGGTGTAGTTCTGAGGGCTTTAAAAGGAGAGTGCATTTTCTGCTGTGTGAGACACCTGCATTGCTGCAAAGCCACCACCAAAGAAAACCCTCACTAGATGTGTACCCTGAACTTTGGACTTCCCAGTCTCTAAAACTGTGAGCAATAAATTTTGTTTTCTTTATAAATCACCCAGTGTCAGGTATATATGTTATGTGCCACAGAAACAGACTAATACAACATAGCAACAGAATTAATGCCTGTCTGCATGTCAAGGATAGAGCCCTAAAGGGTCTGTTTTGTTGTCCCTGTTACTTATATCCCTACCCAGTTATCCTGTCTCTGTCCTCTTCCTTTTTCAGACTCATTTTTTCTTCCCCAATACACATTAACTCACAGAGAACGCTGTTTAAGGAACATCTGCTGTTATTGGATCATGCCTCGTGGAACTCTCAAGTCCTACTTTATTTCTCTGAGTTGTTCTTCCAGCCATACTTAGTATCTACTTTAATCTTGTTATATTTCAAAAGACATTTAAGTACTTAAAGATATACTAGAGCTCTTTATACATAGGCCCAATAGGAGCCTGCCTGCCTTGTTTCTAAGAATACAAACCTAAACCCTATTTTAAAATTTGTCTCATTTATTCTATCCCCTTTGATTTAAATTATTTCACCTCTCAATCTTCCACACTTAGTATTTTCTTGCTTGAGTTCAGTGAGTATTAGGGTACATGGAATGTGTCTCCAGTAATTGTAAGCAGAAGGGAATGAAGCCAGTTAAGAGTGAACATTTTTCACTATGCTTTATTGTCTATGACAATGTCACTGGAGAGAGGAATCAATCCTTGATAGTTTTAAATACATATGAATGTTTATGTCTTTGTTTAATATTTAGAATATTAAACACTTGACTAACTTTTATCAAATACTTCCTGGGTGTTAAGCACTGTGTTAAATTCAATGTTACAAATATGAACGACACAATCCCTGCCAGCAAGGAGCTTTCAGTCTCCTGGGAGAGATACGTATCTGGTACCCTGCCATATGTATTGGCCTTTAGGTCAAACAAAAGAACACTTTAAACTTTTGATGCTGGATTTATAACGACTGTCAGGCCTTGCTAGTGTTCATGCTAGACATTCATTTTCTCTTCCTTTCCTTAAAAATCTCCTTACTTTATATTTTTATAGATATATTCAATTTGGTCCATCACATATACCATTTATATATTTCCAATAACTCCCGCCTTGAACTTTAACATTAAATCGTACAGGATTTGATTTACCCAAACAGTTTATACTCAGAANGAGTTTTTTAAATCTTCCAAGCTTTTATGAAATTGAAGCTATGAATTGGATTCTGAAGTCCAAAAACTCTTTCAATAAATGCAATAAAGTAGTATAATGACATAATTTAATGGTTTTATGGTTTTATTTTTCTCATTTACACGGATTCTCCTAGCAGCACATATTTGAGAAGCAGAATGGAGTAGAGGCTTAGAGTGTAGACTGTGGAGCCAGATGGACTGGGCTCAAATTTTGTTTTTGCCACTACGTAGCTGTGTAACTTTGGATCAACCCTTAATCTCCCTATAGCTAATTATCTTATCTGCAAAGGAGNAACACTTGACTAACTTTTATCAAATACTTCCTGGGTGTTAAGCACTGTGTTAAATTCAATGATACAAATATGAACGACACAATCCCTGCCAGCAAGGAGCTTTCAGTCTCCTGGGAGAGATACGTATCTGGTACCCTGCCGTATGTATTGGCCTTTAGGTCAAACAAAAGAACACTTTAAACTTTTGATGCTGGATTTATAACGACTATCAGGCCTTGCTAGTGTTCATGCTAGACATTCATTTTCTCTTCCTTTCCTTAAAAATCTCCTTACTTTATATTTTTATAGGTATATTCAATTTGGTCCATCACATATACCATTTATATATTTCCAATAACTCCCTCCTTGAACTTTAACATTAAATCGTACAGGATTTGATTTACCCAAACAGTTTATACTCAGAATATTAGAATATAGCTATTTAAAATAAGAAGTCCTGCCCATGGGCGATGTCATCTAAAATACTCAGGAAGAAGCTCTCAGCAATGTCTAATGCCTTCTCCCAGGTCTTTCTTCTCACCTCCCTGTATCTTGCTTCTTCCTGGGTCTACTGCAGTGCCATAGTTAGTAGGGATTGATCACCTTGTGTAGATGGTAGTGTTTACTTCAGTTGTGAGAAAATGGTAATGTGAAATCAGAAGATGTCCATGAAACCAAGGGGTTCTTCTTCGGAGGTAACAGCAGCAACTATCAAAGGACATAAAAAAATAATCACAGAGATACCTTGGTCATAGCTGGCCCTTATGGAGAAATATAAGAGGACATTGTGTTAGGCTTTGATATTTTTCTAGGCTTTGATTTCCTTGTGATATAATTACTAGTGAAGAAATCTAGAAAATTTTGATATGAATTAAAATAGTGAATCCCAGCACTAGCTGATATATCTCAAAGCCATCATTTAAAACATGACATATATTAGTCTAATCTCCTCTCAAGGAGAAGTGGCTTTCTCTGTTTCACATCTGAAAATCAGAGGGCAGATACAGGTATCTGTGATTCCAAGGTACCTTCAGCACTATCTTAAACAGCCCAAACAACACCTTTTCCAGTTTTCATGAGCTCTGCTTTTTTTTCTTCGTTCCCTTGGAATAATGCTTGTCTCAGGGAGTTGAGTTCTACTCAGAAATAGTTGTACATCTTCAGCTACCCATTTGTTATCACTCAGAAACTGAGCCAATTCTACTCCTTGCCCCATGCACCAAAAGATTCCTATTTTCATCTTTAAAGGAAGACTAGTCATTACTGCCATTAAGAAAAAATTATTCAAGCTGAAAATAATGGGGAAGGTGAAATTTGTGCATATTTCAACTGAGACTGGACAAAGCCCTGCAGACAGTGCTGAAGGGAACAATACCTTATTGTCACTGGGCCTGGATCAGGTGACCACTTTGTAGTGGGCCCTTTCTTCCCTTGCACTCACTTCCAGGATCCTATTATGATGAAAATGGCTCAGCAAATGAGCTCGACATGCATCTAGACTATAAAAGAATTTCATAACTGCTTTTAATCCAGTGATTTAAAAGTATGACTTTCAGATAAGTTTTGCCACTTATCTTCATTATAGAACTTAAAATTATTAAGAGAGAAAGGAAGTATCTTCTGCATATTTTTCTTTCTTTTCCTTTTTTTTTTTTTTTTTTGGCAGCTGGCTGGTATGAACCCTTGATCTTGGTGTTACCAACACCGTGCTCTAACCACCTGAGCTAACTGGCCAGCCCCTGTGTGCATATTTTTCTTTATTCCATGATATCATGAAATCATGCCTGTCTTGGGAGTCTAAGTTGTAGTTTGCTTGTTTCCCTGATTAAAATAATATGCTCCTGCTTTTTTTTCCATGCTGAGAATAAAGAATTCTTGTCAAAAAACCGTTGTTTATGGTTTGAGATCAAATATGCAAATAATTTTCTTAGGAAACATTAGAATAGTTTAATAGGGGAGCAATACATTTCTTTTGTATTGTATCTATATGTCTACATCTATATAAAATATCCATCGTAACTAGTTGATGTACTCACCATGAGTAACAAATATTCCTACTAACGAAATTCTAAAATCTAGTTCTACCTCGTTCTAATCTTACGGAAGGGGTGGAAAAGAACAGGGACATCATCAGTTAACTACTTCAGTGAGGCATTGGTGAGTAAACTTTGAAAGGCACTTGGAAAGGTTATACTTCTATTTCCCCTCTGCACAGCTTTAATAGATGGAATCTACTCTTTGTATGCATTTGTCTTTTCTAGACATTTCATATACATGCAATCATAAAATATAGTTACTTGTAACTGCTATTTTCACATGTATTCTAGGTACACCTGTGTCTTACCATACATCAGTAGTCATTTACTTATTATTGCCAAATAATGTTGCATTGCATAGATACACCAAATTTTGTTTATCTATCAGTTGGTGGGCATTTGGGTTGTTTACCCTTTTTTGCTACTATGAGAAATGCTGTTATGAAATTTGTGCACAAATGCTTGTATGGAAATATTTTGTTATATTTTTCTCTTGGGGTATACCTAAGAGGGTAATTATCGAATTATATGGAAACTATATATATAATATTTTGAGATACCATTAAATTGTTTTCCTAAGAATGGCACCATTTTACAATACCACCAGGAATGTACTAGGGTTTTAATTTGTCCACATGCTTGTCAACACTTGCTATTTTGGGTCATTATTTTAAAATGCCAATCCTAGTGGGTGTGAAGTGGTTTCTTATGGTTTTGATATATATATTTCAACAATAACTAATGAGGCTTAGCATCTTTCATGTGTTTAATAACTATCTGAAAATCTTCTTTGGAGAAATGAATACTACAATATTTTGCCCATTATTAATTTGATTGACTTATTTTTGAATTGTAAAACTTTCTTTATATATTCTAGATGTAAGTCTCTTATCAAATACATGATTGTAAACATTTTCTCCCATCATGTGGGTTGACTTTTCACTTTCTTGGCTCTGTCCTTTGAAGTGAAAATTTTTTAAGTTTGATGAAGTTCAATTCATGTATTTTTATGTATGTAATTTTTGTCACTTGTACCCATGTGCATTGCCTACCTCAAATTCACTAAGATTTGCTCCTACTGTGTCTGGTTTATTTCACTTAACATAATTTTCTCCAGGCTCATCCATGTTATTGCAAATGGCACAATTTCATTCTTTTTTACAGCTGAGTAGTATTCAATTGTGTATATATACCACATTTTCCTTATTCAGTCATCTGTTGATGGACATTTAGGTTGGTTCCATATTTTGGCTATTGTAAATAGAGCTGCGATTAACATGGGAGTTCAGGTATTGCATTGACATGATGATTTCCATTTCTTTGAGTATATACCCAGAAGTGGGATTGCTGGATCATATGGTAGTTCTATCTGTAGTTGTTTCAGAAACCTCCATACTGTTTTCCATAATGGCTGTACTATTTTACAATCACAGCAGCATTGTAGAAGAGTTTCCTTTTCTCCACAACCTTGCCAGCATTTGTTATTCTCAGCCTTTTTGATAATGGCCAGTCTAACTGGGATGAGATGATATCTCAAAGTGGTTTTGATTTGCATTTCCCTGATGTTGAGTGTTGTTGAAC
>NW_007733051.1:102078-103062 GCF_000696425.1 Galeopterus variegatus | reverse complement strand
ATGAGATGATATCTCAAAGTGGTTTTGATTTGCATTTCCCTGATGTTGAGTGTTGTTGAACATTTTTACATGTACCTGTTGGCCATTTGTATGTCTTCCTTTGAAAAATATCTATTCAGCTGCTTTGTTCATTTTTAAATTGGATTATTATTATTATTTTTTTACCATGAGTTTGAGTTCCTTATATATTCTGGATATTGATCTCTTGTCAGATGTATAATTTGCAAATATTTTCTTCCATTCTGTAGGTTGTCTTTCCACTCTGCTGATTGTTTTCTTTGCTGTGCAGAAGCTTTTTAATTTGATATAGTCCCATTCGTTTACTTTTTCTTTTGTCCCTTGTGCTTTTGGGGTCTTATTCTTAAAGTCTTTGCCAAGTCCTACTTCCTGAAGTGTTTCTCCTGTGTTTTCTTATAGTAATTTTATGATTTTGGGTCTTATACTTAAGTTTTTAATCAATTTTGAATTTATTTTGGTATATAGTGAAAAGTGTAAGTCTAGTTTCATTCTTCTGCTTATGGATATCCAATTTTCCCAGCACCATTTATTGAAGAGGCGGTCTTTTCCACAATGTATGTTCTTGTCACCTTTGTCAAAGAATGGTTGGTTGTAAGTATGTGGATTGATTTCCAGGTTCTCTATTCTCTTCCATGGGTCCATGTGTCTGTTTTTATGCCAGCACCATGCTGTTTTGGTTACAATAGCTCTGTAGTATAATTTGAAGTCAGGTAGTGTTATGCCTCTGGCTTTATATTTTTTACTCAAGATTGCTTAAGGTATTTATGGGCTTTTGTCATTCCGTATGAATGTTAGGATTGTTTTTTCTATTTCTGTGAAGAGTGTCATTGGTATATTGACAAGGCTTGTGTTGAATCTGTAGATAGTTTTAGGTAGTATGGACATTTTCATGATGTTAATTCTTCTTCACTCATAAGTGGGTGTTAAGAAGAAAGAAAAAAGAAAGAAAGAAAGAAAGAAAGAAAG
>NW_007733051.1:100550-101406 GCF_000696425.1 Galeopterus variegatus | reverse complement strand
AAGGAAGGAAGAGAGAAAGAAAGAGAGAGAGAAAAGACCACAATAATACATTGAACTTTCAGAAGGAGACAACAAATCTATTGTTACTAGAGGTGAAAGGGGGGAAGTAAAGGGGGGTTGGGGAGAGACTGAGTAAGAAAAAAAAAATAAATTAAAAAAAGATTTGCCTCTACATTTTCTTCTAAGCATTTTATAGTTTTAGCTTTTACATTTAGATCTATGATCCATTTTGGGTTAATATTAGTGTAGGTGTGAAAGATTCTTTCTTCTTTTGCATGTGGTTTTCCATTTGTTTTACTAATATATTAGTTGAAAAGATGATATTTTGCCATTAAATTGTCTTGCATCCTTGTCAAATAACTGTCGACAGTAAGTGTTTGGGTTCATTCCTGGACTTTTCAATTGTCTTCCATTGATCAATATGTCTGTCTTTATACTGCTGTGACACTGTCCTGATTAAGGTAGTTTATAGTAAGTTCTGAAGTTAGGACATGTGAACCCTCCAAATTTGTTCTTTTTTTCCCCAAGATGTTTTGGCTGGTCAGAATATTTTGCATTTCCGTATAAATTTCAAGGTCAGCTTGTTGATTTCTGCAAGAAAATCAGCTACACTTTTAATACGGCTTACACTGAATCTATAGATGATTTAGGGAGCATTGACATCTTCACAATAATAAAATTTTGCATTCATAAATGTCAAATGTGTTTTTATTTATGTGGAATTTTCTTTAATTCATTTCAGCAACATTTTATAGTGTTTAGTGTCTAATTCTTACACCTCTCACTAACCATTCCTATGTATTTTTTCTTACAGTTCTATTGAAATAAAAATATTTTCTTATTACATTTTCAGAGT
>NW_007733051.1:96712-99126 GCF_000696425.1 Galeopterus variegatus | reverse complement strand
TTTCTCCATAATCGCCTTCTCTCCCCCACCTCTAGTAACCACAGTTCTGTTCTCTCCTTTTGGAAATTGAACATATTATGGTTGTTTCTTCCTTTCCTTTCCTTTCTCTTTCTTTTCTTTTCCTTTCCTTTCTTCCATTTATGGGTGAGAACATATGGTATTTCTCTTTATATACCTGCCTTAGTTTCACTTATAATTTTCTCCAAGCTCATTATGTTGCTGCAAATGGTAGAATTTCATTCATTTTTATGGCCGAGTAGTATTCCGTTGTGTATGTATACCACATTTTCTTTGTCCAGTTGCCCATTGATGGATGTTTAGGTTGGTTCCCTATCTTGACTATTATAAATAGAGCTGCTATGAACATGGGAATGCAGGTATCTCCTTAAGACATGATGATTTTTACTCCTTTGTGTATGTACCCAGTAGTGGGATTACTGGATTGTTTGGTAGTTTATTTGTAGTTGTTTGAGAAACCTCCATTCTGTTTTCTATAAGGGATGCACTAATCTACAGTCCCACCAACATTATAGAAGGGTTCCTCTTTCTCCACATTCTTGCCAGCATTTATCATTCCATCTTTTTTACAATAACCAGTTTTACTGGGGTGATATGATATCTCAATGTTGTTTTAAGTTGCATTTCCCTGATGCTTAATGATGTTGAGTATTTTTTCATGCACCCGTTGACCATTTGCATGTCCTCCTTTGAGAAATGTCTGTTCAGCTTCTTTGCCCATTTTTGAATTGGATTATTTGTGTTTTTATTGTTAAATTATTTGAATTCCCTGTATATTCTGGATATTAATCCCTTGTCAGATGCATAATTTACAAATATTTTCTCCTTTTCTGTAGTTGTCTTTTCATTCTGTGGATTATTGCCTTCACTGTGCAGAAGATTTTTAGTATAATATAATCCCATTTGCTGATTTTTTTCTTTTGCTGCCTGTGTTTTGGGCTTATTCATTAAGTCCTTGTACAGTGCTACATCCTGAAGTGTTCCCCTTATGTTTTCTTCTAGGAGTTTTTTAGTTTCAGGTCTTATATGTAAGTCTATAATCTATTTTGGGTTGATTTTGGTACATGACAAGAGTTACGAGTCTAGTTTCATTCTTCTACATATAGATATCCAGCTTTCTCAGCACCATTGGTTGAAGAGACTATTCTTTTCCCAATGTATGTTCTTGGTGTCTTGTTGAAGATCAGTTGGATGTAAATATGTAGGTTGATTTCTGGGTTCTCTACTCTCTTCTGTTGTACAATGTGTCTGTTTTTGTGCCAGTACCATGCTGTTTTGGTAGCTTTGAATATAATTTGAGTTCAGGTACTGTAATACCACTGGCTTTACTTTTTTGCTCAGGGTTACTTTGGCTCTTTGAGGTCTTTTTCTGTTCCATATGAATGTTAGGATTGTTTTTCTATTTTTGTAAAGAATGTCATTGGTATATTGATGGGGATTACATCAAATCTGTAAATTGATTTGGGTGGTATGAATATTTTCACAACATTAATTCTTCCAATTCATGAACATGGACTGTTTTTCCATCTTTTTGAGTCTTCTTTAATTTCTTTCAGCAGTGATGTAATTCTTGTTGTACAGCTCTTTCCCCTCCTTGTTTAAATTTATTCCTAGGTATTTTATATTTTAAGTAGCTATTGTATATTAATACCAGTCCTTTTCAAACTATTCCAAAAAGCTAAGGAAGGAAATTCTCCACAAATCATTCTATGAGGTTAGCATCACCATGAAACTAAAATCAGACAATGATACAACAAAAAAATAAAGCTACAGGCTAATATCCTTGATGAACACAGAAGCAAAAATCCTCAATAAAGTAATAGCAAACAGAATACAAGAGCACATCAAAAAGATTATACATCATAATCAAGTGGGATTCATCCCATGGATGCAAGGATGTTTCAATATACATAAATCAATAAATATGACACACCACATGAACAAAATCAAGGACAGAAAACATATGATCATCTCAATAGATTCAGAAAAAGCATTTGACAAAATTTAAAATCTCTTCATGATAAAGACTCTCAACAAATAGAAGGAAAGCATCTTAACTCAATATAAGCCATATATGACTAACCCACTACTAATATCATCCTGAATGGTGAAAAACTGAAAGCTTATTTATTTATTTAATTTTTTATGAACAAGAACAAGAAAAGGATGCCCACTCTCACCATTCCTACTTAACATAGTATTGGAAGTACTAGCTGAGCAATCAGGCATAAAGAAATAAAGGGCATCCAAATTGGAAAAGATAAAGTCAAATTGTCCCTGTTTACAGATGACATAATCCTATACAGAGAAAAACCTAAAGACTCTACCAAAAAACTCCTAGTCCTGATAAACAAATTCAGTATGGTTGTAGGATACAAAATAAATATATAAAAATC
>NW_007733051.1:95329-96616 GCF_000696425.1 Galeopterus variegatus | reverse complement strand
TGAAAAACTGAAAGCTTATTTATTTATTTAATTTTTTATGAACAAGAACAAGAAAAGGATGTCCACTCTCACCATTCCTACTTAACGTAGTATTGGAAGTACTAGCTGAGCAATCAGGCATAAAGAAATAAAGGGCATCCAAATTGGAAAAGATATAGTCAAATTATCCCTGTTTGCAGATGACATAATCCTATACAGAGAAAAACCTAAAGACTCTACCAAAAAAGTCCTAGTCCTGATAAACAAATTCAGTATGGTTGTAGGATACAAAATAAATATATAAAAATCAGTTGCAATTTTTTTGTAAACAATCTTTTATTTAGACTTTTTAATATGGACATGTTCAAAAATTCACAAATGTAGAGAGAATAGTATAGTGAACACTTATGTACCCATTACTGAGCTTCAACAATAAATTCTAATTTAAAACAGTTTTTAAGGGAAAAATGTTTCATAGTTCCTTTAAAACTGCCAATCAATTACCCCAAATATTACTGACATACTCTTATATACCCATATAATCCTCCAAGGATTGTTCGTGGATATCAATTTGCTACAAAAGTTTTTTTAAGGATTGAAAAGATGCTTGTTATTCTATTCTGAGAGAACATCATAAAGCTTCCCAGAATCAACAATAGTAGACAGTTTGCATGGTAGATGGGGACAGGAAATGTCAGACTGAGGTCTTTTATGCTTTCACATTTCCCTGCATTTCTTTGAATGTCAGAGCTTTCCCAGCTTCTTTGGCTCACCTCTCTCTTCAGAGACTCTTCTGCTTTCTTAGACATTTTCAGTTGATAATATGTAGACAATAATGCACACAGCATTTAAGTGACATGAGCATGGGATGCCACCTTACAGGGAGAAGAGCTGAGACAGGATCACAGCATACTCTATATCTATTTCCTTTTTGATGGTAAAGTATGTAGACTAATCAAATCAAGTTTTTGACTCAAAGAAGAAATTTTGGGTAAAAATATCTGCAGGTTGTTATAGCAAATATTTGTATGGTTGTAGTTCAGATAACAGGTATATTTGATTATATTCATTTCTTGGTTAACTGCTTAATAAACTCTATCCAATTCATTTAATAATGTTGCTTCAATTTTTATCTAAGTATCTCAAAGTTTTAACACACAAGCATAAAGCTCTCCTCCAAGTAATGTTATGGAGAAGATCCTGAACTTGAGTGGACCCTCCATAGACCTGCAGTCATCACTTGGAGGCTCAAATTTGAAAATCAAGGAAAATAACTTCAAAAACAGTAATTTCCAAAGACTACTACTA
>NW_007733051.1:92559-93740 GCF_000696425.1 Galeopterus variegatus | reverse complement strand
AAATCAAGGTGTTGACAGGGCTACATTCCCTTCTGGAGTTTTTCAGGGAGACTGTGTTTCCTTGCCTCATTTCAATACTTACAGACTGCCTGCGTTCCTTGCTTGTGGCCCTATTTCTTCATCTTTAAAACTAGCAATAGCAATGGAATCCTCACATCTCATCATTCTGACCTGTTCTGCTACCCATTTTCAACTATACAAGTTCTTGTAATTATGTTCAACCACCTGGATAACCAGGGATCATCTGCCTATTTCAAGGTAAGCTGATTAGCAATCTTAGGAACATCTTCAATCTTAATTCCCCTTTGCCATGTAACATAGTACAAACAGATTCTGGATTTAAAATGTGTACATCTTTTAGAGAACATTATTTTGCCTACCAGAGGTACATTGCTGTTTATGGCTTCTATTTCCTCATTGATCATCTGCCTATCAATTGTTAAAAGTAGGGTATGGAATTCTATAATAATTATTATTAAATTGTTTATTTTTCTCTTCAGTACTGTCAGTTATTGATTCATGTGTTTTGAGGCTTCATTGTTTGGTGCATGTGTATTTATAATGTTTATGTCTTCCAGATTTATTGAACTTTTCATCATTGTAAAATCTCTTTCTTTTTCTTTAATAATGTTTTTTGTTTTATTTTGTCTGATATTAGCATAGCCTCTCCAGCTATTTTTTGGTTACTCTTTGCATGGTATATCTTTGTTAATCTTTTATTTTACTTTCAATCTATTTGTGTTTTAAACATAATTTGTGTCTTATACACAAAATGTAGTTGAATCATTTTCTTTTTTAATTATTCTGCCAATCTTTGCATTTAGAATGTAGTGTTCAGTTAATATTTTTGTAATATAATCATTAATAAATGTCTTATGCCATTTTTCCTGTATTCCCTCATTACAACTTTGTAGATATTCTCTAATATACCATTTTTATTTTCTTTTTTAACTGTATTTTGCATTATTTTCTTTGTGCTTTCCATGATGATTACAATAAATATCTTAACTTAAAATTATCTAGTTTGTATTATTACCAATTTAATTTCTTTTTAAAACTTTTTTATTGAATCAAAGTTGATTATACATATTTTGGGGTTCAACATTGAGATATGTTGATAAAATCAATATCACTAGCATATATATTGTTACAAATCGTAATTATTCTTTATGCCCCTTGTC
>NW_007733051.1:72967-92187 GCF_000696425.1 Galeopterus variegatus | reverse complement strand
TATATATTGTTACAAATCGTAATTATTCTTTATGCCCCTTGTCCAATCTCTCCCCCTCCCCCTCTCTCTCCCCTCCCCCTTCTAATTACCCTAGATTTCTTCTCTCCTTATGAAAGAATAATGATTACTCTGTTGATTTGTTGCCTAGATGATCTGTCCAATGCTGAGAGGGGTGATCAGGTCACCCAATATTCAAACTTAATTTCAATATTACATAAAACTTTGCCCCAGTATAAGTCCATATCTTCTCCCCTCTATTGTCCTTTTATTATCATACAAATAATAATAATATGATATATTATTATTTGTTATATAATATGAGCCCATCAATAAAGTTTTATAATTATTGCTTATGCAGTTTTCTTTTAAATTAAATAGGAGAAAAAAAGCTACCCCCCAAAATGCATTTATATTGTCATTTATATTTACTAAAGTAGATACTTTTACTAATGCTGTTTATGTTTTTGTGTGGGTCTGAGTTGCTGTGTACTGTTCTTTTATTTCCTCCTGAAATGTTCTCTTTAATAGTTTTCATAAGGCAGATTGCTAGAAATGCTGTCAATCTTTAACTAAAAATGTCTAATTTCTCCAATTTTTTTGAAAGATACTTTTTCTAGAAATAATTTTTTTAATCATGGTTTTCTTTTTTACACCACTTTGAATATCATTGCTTTCTGGCCTCCACAGTTTCTGATGAGAAGTTAGTTGTTAATCATGTTGAAGAACTTTGGTATGCAGTGAGTCACTTCTCTCTTGCTGCTTTCAAAATTCTCCTTTGTCTTTGTCTTTTGCCAGATTTATTACTACATATCTAAAAAGGATCTCTTTGAGTTTATCCTACATGTAGTTTGTTAAACTTTATGACCATTTAGATTATTATTATTTTAAATCAAATTTGGGAAATTTTTGGCCATTTTCTTCAAATATTTTTTCTACCCCATTGTGTTACTTCTTTCCTTCTGAGAATATCATTTTGAATATGTTGGTACACTTGATGTTGTCACACAGGTTTTTGAGACTATTTCTATTTTTCTTCATTCTTTTTTTTTCTCACACTGTTTCTTAGACTGGATAATCTCAATTGTACTGTCCTCAATTTGGCTGATTCTTTCTTTTGCCAAATCAAATCTGCTGCCGATTCTTTCAGATAAACTTTTTATGCAATTATTATATTTTTTAAATTCAGAATTTCTGTTTGCTTTACTTAGAAATAATTTTTTTATCAGACTTTTCTATTTTGTGAGACTTTATTCTTCTACATTAATTATTTAGACATTGTTCATTTTAGTTCTTTAAATGTATTTACAGTAGCTGACTTTTTATCATTATTACATTGAGAATGTTTCTTTTTAATTTAGACATTGTTCATTTTAGTTCTTTAAATGTATTTACAGTAGCTGACTTTTTATCATTAAAAAGTCTTTAATGTTTCTTTTTAAAAAATTTAAATTAATTTTTTAATTTATTGAAACATAATTGACTGTACATATCTGTGGGGTACAGCATTGAATATCAATATGTGTGTGCAATAGATGATGCTCAAAGCAGTATATTCAACATTACACAATGTAATCATTTTTGTGACCATTTACTAATTTCTCACAAACCTCCTTCCCTTCCCCCTTTTACATTTCTGGTGGCCTCAGTTCTTCTCTCTCTTTTAAAAAGTTCAATTAATTATTGTGATTGTTGTATCCTTCTTACTTTCCTATTTATTTATTTAATTAATTTTTAACTCCCATATGTGAGTGAGAACATGTGGTATTTCTCTTTCTATGCCTGGCTTACTTCATGTAACATAATTTTCTCTAAGTTCATCTGTGTTCCTGTGAATGGCAGAATTTCATTCTTTTTTATGGTTGAGTAGTATTTCATTGTGTACATATACTACATTTTCCTTATCCAGTTGATTGTTGATGGACATTTAGGTTGATTCCAAGTCTTGGCTACTGTAAATAGAGCTGCAATAAATATTCAAGTGCAGGTATCCCTTCAATATGAAAATTTCCATTCCTTTGGATATATATCTGGCAGGGGGATTGCTGGATCATACAGCATTTCCAGCTATAGTTGTTTCAGGTGCCTACATACTGTTTTCCATAATGGCTGTACTAATTTACAGTTGTACCAACAGTGTAGAAGGGGTCCCATTTCTCCACATCCTCACTAGCATTTGTTATTCTCTGTTTTATTGATATTGCCCTGTCTAACTGGGGTGAGATGATATATCAATGTGGTTTTTATTAACATGTCCCTGATGCTGAGTAATGTTGAGCATTCCTTATGTGTCTGTTGGGCATTTATGTATATTCCTTTGAGAAATGCCTATTCAGCTCCTTTGCCCATTTTTAAAATCAGGTTACTTGTTTTTGTTACTCAGTTGTTCAAGTTCCTTGTATATTCTGGATATTAATACCTTGTTGGATGAATAGTTTGCAACTATTTTCTCTCATTCTGTATGTTGTCTTTTGCTCTGCTAATTGTTTCCTTTGCTGTGTGGAAGTTTTTTAGTTTGATATCCCATTTGTTGATTTTTTCCTTTGTTGCATTTGTTTACAGCACTATATCTATATCTATCTATATAGATATAGATATATATATAGGGCTATATATCGATATCTATATCTATATATTTATAGTGACAGTATTCAAAATGAGAACCCTGCCTCCATACACTCTCCAGAGTTTGTTATTGTTGCTGTTTGCTGATGGTCTGTTGTTGCTAGTCTTATTTTTAGTGACTTTCCTGGACTAAATATGTGATACTAATAATTCACAGAAAATTCCTTAGTTTACTTAACCAGTATGCCTTCCTGGCTTTGTTAAGTGGTTCTTGTTGTGCTGGGATGTGTCTTCAATGCTCCAGCAGTTATCAACTCTGGTTTAGCTTATTATTGCTTCTTGTGCAAAACTTCAAGTCAGAGGTGAGAGTTAAGGTTTTTTTTCAGCCATTCCTAGGCATATGCATATCCCAGCACACATATGTGATCTTCAAGATTCCAAGGAATATGTTTGAGCTTTTAAAAGTTCTTGTGGACATCTGACTTACAAGATGTTTCTTTGAAGTTTTTTGACAAACCGATTTTCTGTTCCAACTCACATGAATAAAGTCAAGCATCTATGGTATTAAATAATTTCCACATTTTTTGTGTGTCAAATTCCTGGGTATAGGACTTTTTCCACTGAGTGAAGTTTTAGTAAGTTTAAATAATGATAAGTCTTGTGAATGCAGCTTTTTCAGATAGCTATCAAACAAGTCCCATAGTGACAATACTTTGGGGCTATTCAATGAACATAAGAATCTTGTTTTTAAGGCTATTGCAAAACTGGGGAGAGAGCATGGGATAGGGAAAGTTAAAATGCAGAAAATTTGCAGTTTTTAGTTTAATTCAGCCTTTTTTTGAATAAATATTACTTGAATTCTCTCAAACAATTATTCATTTTCAGAACCCTGAAAAAGTTGATTTTGACAATAATTATCAGTATTTTAATTGCTTTTATAATTAAACAGATTTTTCATAGGTCCTTACATTACTATTTTGGAAATTGTACACGGTCTATGGTATTCTTAATTCTAAAATTCCAATATCACTTTGACTGGGTCACCATGTCAAAACCAAGGGCCCAAAGATTTGCTAGCTTACCTAATGAATTTTTTAGGATCCTTAGGGTAATAAACCCATATCTAGCTGTTTTTATGTTAAATATTAAAGAATGCAAAATAACCCTAGCTCTTATTACAGTTATTCTGAATCCTCCTGTCTTTTGGGGGCCCAGTAGAATGTTCTCATTCTACAGCCCCATGATAAGAGAGAAAAGTATCACTGGGAAAATATTGGTTAAAAATACTGTAGTCACTTATGGGAAGATTGCACATCCTGCCATTTCTACTCTGGGAACTATAGGTTAACTATCACTATCACATTTCTTCTTTGGATAGATTTTGTTAGACTAGAGAATGTGATTGCTAATGAGCTTTTGAGATGAATAATTCTAATTATAAAAGCATCCTACTGTTAGTTAAAAAAATCATCAAGCGCTATGCTCCTGCCTTGGTAATTATACCCTAATACATACTATTCATTATGGTAAAGTTCCTTTATTACCTTTGCTTATAGGTCCATGAATATCTGTTGATAACCAGAGGTTGACTCTGAGTTAAGTATTGGAAGCTTACATTAACATAACACATTATACACCAAGGTGTCACTTATTATAGTTAAATCGTAAGGTCCATAGTTTTTCATGAATCTTTTCGCCTGTAATTGAGCTTAATTTTAATGGTTATATGCCACAAAAATAAAACAAGAAAAGTACTGAAATTATTATTTAGAAAAGATGCATGTGCCTCTGATTCAGGTTATCTTTGCAACCCTCCTTAAAGATCTTTACAACTTTGAGTAGAATAATGGACTATAAAACATAATTTCAAAGACAGCATTAAAAAATTAAAGTGGCTTCCTTGTGTATTAAGTATGTAGTGACTTCTTTAGAACTTGCCAACAGTTGCTTTGTAAATGTCCTTTTGCTGTTTAACATATGTGTCCAAATTCCACGAGTGGACTGCACACTTATTAGAGGACATCTTCATGTTCTCTGGTGTTTGAATTTCTCCAAGAGGAGTCAAAATATTGTATAGGCTCAAAACTAGTTTCTTCACTAGCTAGAACTTTAAGAAAACAATCAGATAATAGTAAAAATAATTTTGACAAGTAGATAATGAGAAATATATATCTTCTACAACTTAGGTTTCCAATTAACTTAAGAATATGCTGAAATATACTATATGGCAAGACTTCATGTGTTTAATCAATATTGGACCTCAAATTACCATTATACATGGGGATTACAATAAATTTAAACAAGATATTTGTATACTTATGGCAGCTACTAAACATAAAACAGTTATACCTCACCTTAACCATCAGAACTATTGTCTTGCCTAATTTTTCCACAGTAATAGCATTACTTACCCTAAAATAGCCCATAGTGGACATCGTCACTCTCACCCAATAAGTAATAAATAAAAATTAAATTTAATTTTTGGTACTTAAATTAGTTTGACAGTATTGGACACCATGGACCTGCCTCCATGATTAAAATTATTAATACATCCCAATATGAACTAAAACAGGGCCTTCAAGTACTGAAACCCATTATATAAGACCTATTTAGAGAAGTAGTGATTATGTCTACTGTTTTAAAAACCAGCACAATTTGGTCTGTTCTTAAATCTGGAAAGAATAAATGGCACCTCATGATGCATCACTGCAGTCTCAATGTTGTGGTCCCATAAATTAAGGCCCTCATACCCAGTGTTAATGAGATAACTGATTCCTTGCAACTACATACTGTTAAATACTTATCTCATGATGCATCACTGCAGTCTCAATGTTGTGGTCCCATAAATTAAGGCCCTCATACCCAGCGTTAATGAGATAACTGATTCCTTGCAACTACATACTGTTAAATACTTATCAGTCATGTTCTGTTCAGTGTATATTTCTATAGGTTCTCAGCTGCAATTTCCCTTTGCCTTCAAAGAGGCACAATATGCTTTTAGCCAGCTACCCTGAGGCAGATAATCAAATTAGTACAGGGAAATTTTAAAATATAAAATGTTTCAGAAGTTAATAAAATACTAAGATCCAATTCTAGGCAATTCAGCTTTGGTAGAAAACATCTAGTAATTTTTTGCCCTTTTGCCCAGATCTTTACAGGGCCTCATTTCAAATGCCCACCAAGACTCATCATCTGGTTTTAGCCATTGGCCTCATCCCCAACTTGGGAAAACAATGAGGTGAAAGGCTAAAGAAAGTTGTCATAATGGGGGAGCAGGAGAGACAATCTCCTATCTTTTTTCATTAGAATCTTTAAAATATCTGTGAAGACTCAAACAGACCTCTTTATGATGGCATCATTTAGTTTCTTGTGCCAGAATGGTTGGCAATGGTCACTGTCTGCAAGTTCTCTTTGATGATCAATTCCTACTCTCTGATCCACTGGCCAATTTCCAAACATGATAAACACAGAGTAAGAAAGGATTCGACTTGACAGTTGCTACCAGGAGATACATGTCAGAGCAGCAGTGAAAAAAACCGAAAAAGAAAAAGTGTTTCCATAAGAGTAATATGTGTGAGAAGCTTCAAAGAGGAGATAGTAGAGCTGCATCTTAAAAAAACGAGTAGGACTTTCCCTGGTTTAAAAGACAGAAACGTGGAGAGGCAGATGGGAGTAAAAAATAAGAACAGCTAATTGATAAGCAATAAGAAGTTTGATGTGTCTGGGCATTTCTTTCAAGGGGCCAGTGAACAATGAATAGTTAGAAAGGATGTAGAGAGAAGTTAGAAAGTTGTAAAGCAGCCAAAGGGGAAGAGTTAAACAATGAGCTTGATTAGCACCATTTAAAGAGTAAAAAGTCTAGTATCAATGGTGCATCTGCTGTGAATGTTGTCTTTAATACTGGGCAGCTCAGTCATACCAGGTTTGTTCACAAGTTAGAAAGTTGTAAAGCAGCCAAAGGGGAAGAGTTAAACAATGAGCTTGATTAGCACCATGTAAAGAGTAAAAAGTCTAGTATCAATGGTGCATCTGCTGTGAATGTTGTCTTTAATACTGGGCAGCTCAGTCATACCAGGTTTGTTCACCCGCCCAAGGGAGAAATTCCTAGTTTTTAAAGGGTCTTACTAGGGAGGCCAATAGAGGGTTAAACCCCTTTGGTGAGTAGTCTTTCAGGCCACTTGAAAGTCTTCACTGTGGTTGCCTACCTGGACAGCCCTCTATGCCACCTAAATATAGGGTTCTGCCATCATAGCACTTCCATTGGACCTAGCAGTGGTAGAGTTCTAGGTCTATTCAATGATGCTTCTTTCTGCATGACTTGTGCAGTAAAAAGCATACGTAAAAGAGTATCTTAGTCTGTTTTGTGTGGCTATAACAAAATTTCTGGGACTGTGTAATTTATAGTGACTGAATAGTTATTTCTTATAGTTCTGAAGGTGGGAAATCCATCACAAGTTGCTGGTATCTGGTAAGGGCTCTCTTGCTGTGTCCTCACATGGCAGAAGATAGAAGAGCAAGAGAAAACCAACTCCTGCACACACTTTCTATAGTGGCATTAATCCATTGATGAGGATTCCGCCTAACCCCTAAACACCTCCTAAAAGGCCCCACCTCCCAACACTGTTGTATTGGGAGATTAAATTTCCAACACATGAATTTTAGGGGAGGGGATTCATTCAGACCATTGCAAAGAGTAATATGATTTTGAGAAGATTAAAATAGAATGGGCTTGGTAGATTCTTATATGAATCAGAATACAGGCAATGAGTAAGAAGTCAGGGAGAGATTAGAAGAGTTGAGTATGGAATTATTCAGCATCAAGGTTCAAACTGTGATTTAGAATTAAGGTGCGAAATAATTTAAACCCACTGAAATTCTTGATACTGGCTTTGTCATTTATACATTGTATGATAGTAGTACAATTAGTATTTGTAAAACTTGATTTTTCACGACTACATTGGGGATAATGATGGTACCTCTGCATGGAATATGGTGAGTCTTTGATATAAAATATGTAAAATTTCCATGTCAGTGGTTAGCACAGAAAGAGCAACAAAATTGGTCACGTATATAACTTGGCTCGCTAGTTGATGTCTTCTAATAATAATAGAGACCTTTAAAAATGTTTTTTCAAGAGGGAGGATCAAACACAAATAAAACCTCAAAATGCTTGTGGTTGATTCTGACTTAGTTTCAGACTCACTTGATGGCCCCGGTGGGCAGAAACATGAGCAGCATCTGCTTCCATTGGTCAGTCTCTGGCCATTTCACCCAATATAGGATTGCTTTGTTTTTTCTCTTTTATTATGATGCTTAGAACTGAAAGATAAACTTAATAATACAGGCTATTTGGTTTTAAATCTAATTCGTCCATCTCTACATCATTTCTTTGTTTATTCCTTTAATAAATGAAACAAATATTAACGAAAAGGTAAAAATTACAGGAGCCCTCATAATGGGAGGTGTTAAATTCCCCTTGCTTTATGCTACTCTCATCTATGCAGTCAAGGGAAACTGTGAGAGTGTATAGTGGAAGGGCGGCACATTTATTTTTGAGTAGTATAAAGGAAAATATAAAGTAGTATTAGTATATAGCAGTAGAAAATATACGTAGTATATAGGAAAATAAAACATTGTAGTTTCTCATAAACAATTTTGCTCTTGCTTACAAAAAGATAACAAAAGTCAAGGTGAAGTGTATTAAGAAAATTTTATTTTCAAAAAGAAATTTTAAGGGCCGGCCCGTGGCTCACTCGGGAGAGTGCGGTGCTGACAACACCAAGGCCACGGGTTCGGATCCCACATAGGGATGGCTGGTTTGCTCACTGGCTGAGCATGGTGCTGACAACACCAAGTCAAGGGTTAAGATCCCCTTACCGGTCATCTTTTAAAAACAAAACAAACAAGCAAACAAACAAACAAACAAAAAGAAATTTTATGTTGTTTTAAACAAATTAACCAGATTTTCAAATTTGTTGGCGTACAGTTGTTTGTAATAGTCTCTAATGATTTTTTGTATTTCTGTGGTATCAGTTAATATCTCCTTTTTCATTCCTGAGTTTTGTAAATTGGGTTTTCTCTATTCTTTGTTGTTGTTGTTGTTAACTAGTGGTTTCTCTATTTTGTTTATCTCCTCAGAAAAACTCCTTTTCATTTCATTGATATTTTGTATTTTTGGGGGGGTCTCTGTATCATTTAGTTCTGCTCTGATCTTATTGCTTTCTGTCTATTTACTTTAGGATTGGATTGTTCTTATTTTTCTAGTTCTTGGAGGTGTAGCATTAGGGTGTTTCCTTGAAATCTTTCTATTTTTTTAAATGCAAGCATTTATCGCTATAAATTTCCCTCTTAGTACTGCTTTTGCAATATCCCACTCCAAAAAATTAACCACTGTCACACTTTATGAAGTGACTGTTAATTATAGTTTTGTTTTAGTCTAACAAGGCCTTATTCTTGCAGTATGTTAGTGAATTTCATAGACTGCTAAATCAAGAATTTATTAAAGCAAACTGCATTTTTCCTTGGTGTTTCCAGTATTATAGTGTAAGTAGCTCAAGTTTATAAAACAGTTGAAATATAATTTGATTAAAAATTTGAAGATCTTCACATTTAGACTTATTGGCAAATAAACTCTTACTTTTTATAGGAATGGATCCCTCATTGGAGAAGAAAATGTTATACTGACTTAGTGAGATTGTAGAAAATGTGGGGAGATCATTAGGTGTTCAACTGGTGCATTTGAGGGTTGCTTCTGATTTTATAGACTGTGGTTCATAATGATAAGTAGTGTCAATATCATTTGTCATGGTGAAGAATTGCTCTTTATTGTTCCTTATGGCTTATCCTTTAGACAACTCTTAATCTTCACCATAGATGAAAATTGATCTTCAGAATCTGAATTAGTGTTGGGAGCTGTTTGAGTCATGGGGACAGATCCCTCATGAATGGATTAATGTTCTCCCTGGGCGGTGGGGGTAGTGAGTGAGTGCTCACTCTATTAGTTCTCACGAGAGCTGGTTGTTTAAAAGACCCTGGCACCTCTCCCCTTTTCTCTCTCTCACTTCCTCTAGCTATGTGATCTGCTTGTACCTGCAGCTGCCTGCAGTTTTCCACCATAAGTAGAAGCAGCCTGAGGCCCACACCAGATGCAGCTGTTCCAGAATCATAACCCAAATAAACCTCTGTTCTTTATAAATTACCCAGTTTCAGGTATTCTATTATAGCAACAGAAAAATGGACTAATGCAAACATGCAGTAAAATAATGTTAAATATAGATGCCCCGCTCGACTATTCACCAATAAAACTTATTTTTCCTAACTAGCTGTCTTGTGTCTGTTAACCAGTTTTTCACTGTCCCCTCTCCCTGTCTCCCTTTCCAGCCTCTACTAACCACAGTTCTGTTCTCTCCTTCTAAAAGTTTAACGTATCGTTATGATTGTTGTTTCTTTTGTTTATTTACTATTTATTTACTCTCACTAATGACTGAGAACATGTGGTATTTCTCTTTCTGTGCCTGACATTTCATGTAACAATTTTCTCCAAGTTCACCCATGCTGCTTTAAATGACAGAATTTCATTCTTTTTTATGGCTGAATAGTATTCCATTGTGTATATATACTACATCTTCCTTATACAGTCATTCATCAATGACTATTTATGTTGGCTTCATATCTTAGCTGTTTTAAATAGAGCTTTGATAAACACGAGAGTGCAGGTATCCCTTCAACATGATGATTTCCATTCCTTTGTGTATATATCCAGCATTGGGATTGCTGGATTATATGGCTGTATTGTAAAGATTGCTGGATTGTATGTATACCTGTAGTTGTCTGAGAAACCTCCACACTGTTTTCTATAATGGCAGTACTAATTTACAGTCCCACCAAAAGTGTAGAAGTATTCCACTTTCTCTGCATTCTCATCAGGACTTGTTATTTTCTGTCTTTTTGATAATAGCCAGTCTATAAAGGTAAGACGATATCTCAGTGAGGTTTAGATTTGCATTTCTCTGATGCTTAGTGATGTTCAGTGTTTTCTCGTGTACCCATTGTCTATTTGCATGTCTTCTTTTTAAAGTATCTATTCATCTCCTTTGACCTTTTAAAAAATTATTTGTCTTTTTACTATTAAGTTGTTCAAATTCCTTGTATATTCTGGATATTAATCCTTTGTCAGATACAGTTTGCAAATATTTTCTCCAATTCTGTAGGCTGTCTTTTCACTCTTGGTTGTTTCCTCTGCTGTGCAGAAGCTTTTTAGTTTAATATAATCCAATTTGTTTATTTTTTATTCTTTTGTTGTCTGTGCTTTTGGAGTCTAAGAAGTTAAAGAAGACCCCCCAGAAAGGAAAGACATTCCATGTACATGGATCGGAATAATTAATGTTGCAAAAATGTCCATACTACCCAAAATGATCTACAGATTCAGTGCAATCATTGGTATCAAAATACCAGTGATATTTTTCACAGAACTAGAAAAACAGTCTTATCATTCATATGCAACAACAAAAGACCTCAAATAGCCAAAGGAATCCTTAACAAAAAGAGTAAAATGGGAGGCATTACTCTACCTGAAATCAAATTATACTGCAAGGTTATAGTAACCAAAACAGCATGGTAGTGACATGAAAACAGATGCCTAGACCAAAGGAACAGAATAGAAAACCCAGAAATAGACCCATGTGGTTATAGACAACTGATCTTTGACAAAGGCACCAAAAATATGCTTTGGGAAAAGGACAGCTTCTTCAATATATGTGCTGGGAAAACTAGATATCCATGTGTAGAAGAATGAAACCCCTATCCCTGACCATATAACAAAATCAACTCAAAATTGATTTAAGACTTAAGTGTAAGACCTTAAACTATAAAACTCCTAGAAGAAAACACAGGGGAAACACCCCAGTATGTAGAATGGAGCAAAGACTTTTTGAGTATCTTCTTTTGAAAAAGTGTTGATTCCGGTCCTTTGCCAATTTTTTAATTGGGTTATTTGTTTTCTTGCTATTGAGTGGTTTGCATTCCTTATTAACCTCTTTTTAACTATACGGTTTGTATATATGTTCTCTAATTCCACAGACATATTTTTCTCTTTACTGTTTTGATTGTTTCCTTGGCTATTCAGAAACTTTTCAATTTGATGCAATCCCATTAGTCTAATTTTCCTTTCATTGGTTGTGATTTTGGTGTCATATCCTGAAAATCTTTGCCAAAATCAGTGTCAAGGAGTTTTTCACCTATTTTTTATACTCTAGTAGTTTTCTTCTTTAATTTTGATAAAAATAAAAATTCTGGTATGTTATTGCTTTCTGTGGCTTTTCTAAGAATACCCTGTATACCCTCAAGTCTTTAAAATGGTATTTTCTCTTTGTTTATTTCTAAAGCTTTATGGTTTTATTATTTTTTTTGCATTGTACATTTTTTATTGAAATATAGTTGTTTGTACATTTCCATAGGGTACAGAAGTAAATATCAATACCTGTGTGCTATATGTGATGCTCAAATCAGGATAATTAGTTGTTTCAACATGATACAGTGTAGTTATTTTTCATAGCCCTTTACCAGTTCCTGCCTTAGCCCCCTCATACCCCTCCTGCTTTCTCACCTCTGATAACCTCAGTTCTCTTCTCTCCTTTTGGAAGTTATACATATTATTTTGATTGTTGTATCTTTCTTTTTTAAAATTCATTTGTTTATTTGTTTAGCACCCACTTATGAATGAGGACATGTGGTATTTCTCTTTCTGTGCCTGGCTTATTTCACTTAATGTAATTTTCTCTAAGTTCATCCATGTTGCTGCAACTGGCATAATTTCATAATTTTTTAATGGAAGAGTAATATTTCATTGTGTAAATATTCTACATTTTTTTATCCAGTCATCTGATGATGGGCATCTAGGTTGGTTCCAACTCTTTTCTATTGTAAACAGAGCTGCAATAAAAATGGAAGTACAGGTATCCCTTCAACATGATGATTTCTATTTCTTTGGGTATATACCCAGCAGTGGAATTTCAGGATTATATGGCAGTACTACCTATAGTTGTTTGAGGAAACTCTATACCAGTTTCCATAATGGACCAACTTACAGTCCCACCAACAGTGTAGTAGGATTCCTCTTTCTTCACACACTTGCCAGCATGTGTTAATCTCTGTTTTTTGTTTGTCTGTTTGTTTGTTTGTTTTTAAATGATAACCAGTCTAACTGGGGTGAGGGATATCTCAATGTGGTTTTGATTTGCATTTCCCTGATTCTTAGTGATGCTAAAAATTTTTTCATATCTCTTGGCCATTTGTATAACTTCCTTTGTAGTATAATTTGAAGTCAAATAATGTTATGCCTCCAGCTTTATATATATTTGCTCAGGATTGCTTTGGCTATTTGAGATTTGTTTTTGTTACATAGGAATGTTAGGATTGTTTTTTCTGTTTCTGTGATGAATATCATTGGTTTTGATGGGGATTGCATTGAATCTGTAGATCACTTTGGGTAATATGGGCATTTTGTCAATATTAATTCTTCCAATTCAAGAGCATGGAATGTCTTTCCATCTTTTTGTTTCCACTTTAATTTCTCTCAGCAGAGATTTATCTTTCTTGTTGTAGAGACTTTTCACCTCCTTGATTAAATATATTCCTAGGTGTTTTCTTTTTTTGGTGTCTGTTATAAATGGGCTAGCTTTCTTGATTTTTTTTCTGCTAGTTTGTGGTTGGAGTATAAAAATGGTACAGATGTTTGAATGTTGATTTTGTATCCTGTGACTTTACTGATATTGTTTATCAATTCTAAGAGTTTTTTGTAGAGTCTGTAGGCTTTCTCTATATAAGATCATGTCATTGGCAAACAGGGACAGTTTGACTTTGTCTTTTCCAGTCTGAATGTAATTTTTTTTTTCTCTTGCCTGATTGCTCTGGCAAGTACTTTTAGTACTTCTAATACTATGTTTAAAAGGAGTGGTAAGGGTAGGCAACCTTGTCTTGTTCCCATTCTTAAGGGAAATTCTTTGAGCTTTTCCACTTTCAGGATGATATTAATGGTGGATTTGTTGTATATGGCTTTTACTGTATTGAGATACTTTCCTTCTGTACCTAATTTGCTGAGTCTTTATCATGAAATGATGATGAATTTTGTTAAATGCTTTTTCTGTGTCTATTGAGATAATCATATGCTTATTGTACTTGATTTTATTGATGTGGTGTATCACATTTATTGACTTGTGTATGTTGAACTATCCTTGCAACCACTTGATTGTAGTATATAATTTTTTTGAGGTGTTGCTATGTTCTGATTGTTAATATTTTGTTGGGGATTTTTGTGCCTATGTTCACCAGAGGTATTGGCCTATAGTTTTCTTTTTTGTTGTTGTTGTATCTTTGTCTGGTTTTGGTATCACAGTGATGCTGGCCTCATGGAATGAATTTGGTAGAATGACCTCTGTTTCAATTCTTTTGGAACAGTTTGAAGAGAATTCATGTTAATTGCTCTTTAAATGTTTAGTAGAATTCAGCGGTAAAGCCATCCAGTCCTGGGCTTTTCTGTGTTGGGAGACTGCTGATTAATGCTTGAATCTCATTGCTTATTGTTGGTCTCTTCTGGTTTTCTATTTCTTCCTGGTTCAGTCATGGTAGTCTGTATGTTTCCATGAATTTATCCATTTGCTCCAGGTTTTCAAATTCATTGCTGTATAATTGCTTATAATCTCCAATGATTCTTTGTATTTCTGTGGTATTAGTTGTAATGTCTCCTTTTTCACTTCTAATTTTTGTTATTTTTGTCTTCTCTCTTTTTTTAGTTAGCCTAGTTAATGGTTTGTCTATTTTGTTTATCTTCTCAAAAAACCAACTTTTAAAAATTGATCTTTTGCATTGTTTTTTGCATCTCTATTTCATTTAGTTATACTCTGATCTTAATTATTTCTTTCTGCCTACTAATTTAGGCATTGGATTGTTTTTGCTTTTCAAGATCTTTGAGATGTAGCATTAGATTGTTTATTGGATTTTATTCTATTCTTTGGTGTAAGTGTTTTTTGCACAAACTTCTCTGTTAGTACTGCTTTTGCAGTATCCCACAAGTTTTAGTATGATGTGTGTTTATTTTCATTAGTTTCAAGAAAGTTTTTGGTTTCCTTTTTAATGTTTTCTTGGATCCATAGGTCATTCAGGAGGATGTTGTTTAATTTCCGTGTGTTTGTATAGTTTCAAGAGTTTCACTTTTTATCGATTTCTGGTTTATTACATTGTCGTATGAAAAGATACTTGCAATCATTTCAATTTTTAAAAAATTTGTCGAGACTTGGTTTGTGACATAACACACAGTGTATTCTGGAGAATGTTCTATTTTTGCTTTTACATTTAGATCTATGATTCATTCCACATTAATTTTTGTGTACAATGTGAAATATAGGCCAAAGTTCTTTTTTTCCATATGATTATCCAGTTATATCAACATCACTTGTGAAATTTATTTTCCCAATTGGTCACTTTACCTTGATAGACATGTTAATGTCAGGTAATGAAAGTCCTCCAATTTGTTTTTATTTTTTTGTTGTTTGATTGTTTGCTTTTGAAAATACGGACTTTCTTCTGCATTTCCATAAACATGTTAGGTTTGTCAATTTCTGCAAAGACCTCTGTTGAGACTATGATTGTTTTTATGTTGAATCTATATAATAATTATTTTTTGAAGTTTTCATTGCCTTCCCAAACCCAAGAGTCCTCTTAGTCTGAATTTTGCTTGACTTTCCTGCACTTTTGTGAATGATGCTCAGTGACATAGTCTCATACTCCTACTTCTCTGACTTCTTACTCTGATTTATTTTCATTTCCTTTCTGACTTTTTTGATCTATTTCAATTGAATGTTCTCTCCTGTAACTGCATTTTCAACTGAATATGGGCTCTAGATTAAGAATGACACACTTACACTTCAAATTTAAATTTCGGGGTTCCCCTATCCTATCAATTGTAATTTTCTATATATTTTACCTTCACTATTTTCTCTTATACTTATATCTGCACTTTCATCTCTACTTAACTCTCCCTGGATGAATGATCTCTGCACCTCTCAACTTGTTTCTCCTTATTCTCATTTTGGACTTGCTGTCAGATCAATTTCCCTAAAGCAACTCTCTATCACTCCCTTAAATAAGATCCTTTGATAGTTCCCATTACTTGCCTATAGGAAACACAAACTCTATGTTTTAAATTGCAAACAAACCAGATATTCATAATCTTATTCTATGCAACTATATCATTATGCTGAATTTGTAGATGTGGGCATTGAGATTTAGAAGTGCTAAGTGATTTCCCATTGTTAGAGTTAGTAAGTGAAAGATATTCTCACTCACTCTAATAATGTCATCACTAAACTCTCTTTGAAAGTTAGAGTCATAAAGAGGCTGATGTTCACAGTAGGAAAAATACATAAATATATGATTTGAGATTTTGATTCATGGTTATACTGCAAAATGTTACTGTAATTAGTAGGTAAAGACATCTTCTTTTTTATTATTTTGTATCATGAAAAAGACTGAATTTCAAATGAATTATCTTTCACTAGTTTCCCTCATTTCAAAAAAGGCAAAATAGGTTAGCTCAAACTAACAATGCAAGAGTAGGTAGAGTAAGTAATGTAAATGTATATATAACTCATAAATAATCAATAAATGTATTGTTCTCCTGGCTGCTTTTTCTATTAGTCTTTTTCCAATTCATTGTACTTAGAGAGATTTATAAAGTGACAAGCCATAACTTTTCTCAGCAATGCATATTTTGTAGTTTAAGTGAAAGGATTTAAGAGTTCCTGCTATGTTCCTTAGTTCATTTTACGTGGGATTAGCCAGACCTGAAAGAAGAAGCAGGGAGTCTTTAAAAAATCTTAGGCTGATATATTTAGATAAACCTATGCTGTGTAAGTATAACATGCATGGAATTGAGCTCCAAAGAAACAAAATGAATCTTTCCCTTTGAGTAATCCACCTCCATTAAGAGTCAGAGGTTTCTTTTGTTATAAATAACAAGAGAAATGAAATGAATAAAGTCAGTTGAAAGTAAAAAAAAAAATAAAAAAGATCAACATCATAGTTTTTGAAAATGGATCTCTTCTTTGTGAAAAGGAACAATAAAAATTCAAGTAGGAAAAGGACTCAAGAATAGAAACGAGACCCTGCTTGTTACAGAGGATCAGAGGGTCCTGTCCTGTATCAGACTATGTTATTTTCTTCTTCTAACAAAGATAAAGGTCAGTCTTGAGACTCAAAATGTAGAGATAATTGTGCAGTACATGCACCTTTGTCAGAATTTGTAAATGGGAAATGGAAAATAACCAGGTGACAATGGAAAGGATAGGCTAATGCACTTTATTCTGAGCACTGGTCATTGGTGGGTGGATCTGGAGTGACCTAGAAATGAGGGGCTACAGATAAGGAGAATTAGTTCCAGCAAGACTCACCAATGGCTTTGAGTGACCAATAGAGAAGGCATCATGTAAGTGTATTATAGGACTAGATTTACGAAGTTTGAAAGAATTGAAAGAGGGAAAAGATTATTCCAAAGAGTAGTTCCTAATAAATAAAACAATATTATACTGAATTTCTCCCCAGGGTTTCTTTAGACTAGTAAGTTACAAATTTCTGGGAGTATTATGCTTTCCCTCCTGTAATCATGCATAAAGAGGTGTTTCTGTCATTATCATGAATGCCTGTCACAACTGCTCACAGGGTCTGTAAGAAAAAGGCAAGGCTGATTGTGGTAACTGAGAAGGAAGAAAGAAGTAATGGTAGAGTTTTCTGTTCTTTCTCTCTAAAGTCATATTGGATATTGCTACATTCCCCTATTAGTCAGCTTCTAAAATGGTGGTAGTAATAGCCATTTAATCCAACCTTAAATTCCTGTAAAACATCCCTGGTAATTTAATGTTGAGCTTCTGTTTGAATATTTCCAGAATAGAAAATTCAATACCTCCTGGAGTATTATGGCCATCTTTCGCCCAGACAATTTTGATTACTGGGGGAAAAAAAAAGAAAGAAAGAGAGGAGTGGGGGGCTTTGGGGGCTTTTCTAACCAAATCCATGTCCTTGTGACTCCTGATCATTGGCTTAACTCTATCTGATGGAGTCAAAAAAGAAATGTCGAAGTCCTCTGACACATCGGTTTATAGAGAGCTGCTGTGTCCCCTCCCTAATATTACACCAATCTTCCTATCTTTAGTCTAAAAAAAACTACTTTCTTCAATAATACCTTTAGTGACATGTCATTAAATTCCTTTACCGTGCTTGTCATAATGATCTGAACCTCCTCTGGGATGTCTACTCTTCTTGCAATATGGCATCATTACTCATTCTTTATGCCATTTTAAGTTCCATGATGTTCATGAAATGTCTTATGACTATCCTAATTTACACTGGAAATTTTCTTTTTTCCAACCCCCCAAAATCTAGTGTAAGACATTTATAGCATAGTTCTTATGATTTCTAGATATTAAAAGTAAATGAGGATAGTTTCCATAAAATACAGCAACAAACAAATTTCAGTAACTTTGCACAATAGGAGTTTAATCTTTTACTCATTTGAAGTCACATGTGAAAGGTGCTGAGTTTCTTCTGGGAACTGCTCTGTTCAGTGACTAACGAATCCAGTGTCCTTCTGTCCAGGGTCACTGCCATCCTGACGCATAGCTTCCATTACTATAGGACAGAAGGGTAATAGACAGTACAATATGGTGTGGGAGAATTTTTACAAGACAAGTTTAAAAATAGTGTATGTCTTTTTCACTCACATTCCACTGATCATAATTAGTTGCATTGCCCCATTTAGTGACAGAGGGCTAAAATGTAGTCTCCATGTGTGTGCGGGAGGTAAATTAGATGATTTGGTGAGTACTTAGCATTGTCCCTGCCACACATTAACCTTTCTCTTTGAACACACATGACTCAGTTTGAAGAGGCAAGTTGAACACAGGAAATGTGAATGACCTATGAGGAGTGCTAAAATTTGAGAAAATTTCCTGGAAGAAGTAGGATTTGAAGAGGACATTGAAGAGTGAGAAAGGATTTAAAAGATAGTGGGAAATGACAAGAGCATTCCAGGTGAGTGTCTACAATAAATGTGTAGAGGAATAAAGCATAGGATGCTTTTTTTTGGAGAGTTGACAGTTTTTGAGGATGCTCCTACTTAACACACATATCTACCAGCAAGCACAGCACATGCTCATTCTTACTAGATAGTGATTAAAACATTCACTATTACTTTTCTGAGACCCTTTTGAAATTAGAATTAAGGCATATTGATGCTGGGAGTTGGGATTGCATTTACTATAACTACTTGCCAACTTAACGTGAACTTTTCACAAAAATGTGGCATCTTCACATGCATAAGCTTTAGATAAGATGACTTTACCTACATAGCTTAGGAGAATTTTGACATGCAACCCCCCAACTACCTTTTATATTGCAGCCCTCAGTATCTTCACACCCTCTTCTGAATCCTGATTCTTGCACAGTTTAATATTATGTTCTCATAAATTTTACATTCTTTGAAAACAGATATCTGGATATCCCAAGGTCCTTAGCACAGTGCAAAAAAAATTAATAATTGTCACAGTGACTTAATAGTGTCTTAATTGTTACAGTCACGTAATAGTGGTTCAGGCATGACTTTCCATGAC
>NW_007733051.1:70471-71811 GCF_000696425.1 Galeopterus variegatus | reverse complement strand
CTTTCACAGCCCAAGCATTGGGAGAAGTGTGACTGCTAACCCAGGCTCTCATCTGCCAAGCATGGAACTCAAATAAGCAAAAAGAAAGCAAAGGGATATCACCTCAAAGCTAATTCATGTCTGTCTGGGTGCTTCATGAAAGCGTATTTTAAGAAGGAACTTTAAATTGATGTTAAATTGAAGTTGAAGTTCAATGATGATAGGAATGAATCAATCTAAATTAGAAAATAATAGAATTGAACTGATTTATATTCCCTAACCTGAAATGTGCTCTCTCTGATATTAAGAATAGTTCAGCTTTTTTCTTCTTCATCTTCATGGAGTTGCATCACTAAGTATCTTGAGAAAATGGAAAAAAAAAAGTCTGATGAGCTCTCTTTCCTAGGTTGAATCACTGAGGCATCACACTGGAAGACAGTGCCTTGACTTCTGTGGTCAGATTCTGATAAATTGTGCGGAGCTTGGGGTCTATTTTTCCCTGACTTAATCTATTGAGGAGCAAGGACAGGGGTCCCAAGAAGGAGATAGATAAAGTGGCCAAAGGAGCAGCCTTGCCAACCAAGGACCAGCTACTTTTGTAGGCAGGTGGAGGTACTGAGAAGCCAGGAATTCAGGAGTCCTTGTGGGAGCAGAAAGTCCTTGAAAAGCTAAGCTATCTCCAGAAAACAAAGTTTTGCTGACTACTAGAAGAGGTTGGGGAAGGACATACGAAACACTCCCAAGGGTTTTCCTGCTGTTATTATCCCACCTCACACAGAACAGAAAAAAAGATCATCCAGCCAAGACACATGAAATCACATCTTAAAATCATAGCAATGTAGAGTTCTTTCCTCTCTTGCCTAAACTCAGCAGCTATGCTCTTCTGTCACTCAGTCAAAGCTCTTTTAAAAGGTTTGAATATCATAGCAGTGTTTCGGCCATGAGTCCTAGTCATCAAGGACTAGGCAGGCCCTCCGAGGAGATGGCAATATATTCATTAATTTTAGAACATAGATTATATATAGGTAGAATCCCTTCTTTTAAGATTTACCCTCCTCTGGATATATTCAGCTGAACAATGAAATGACTGTCTCCATTAACAAGGTCAGGAAAAACAATGCATGATAAATAGAAGAAGCTGGAAGAAGGAGGAAGGAACAAAAACATTCCTGAAGTAATGAACCTGGAGAGGAAGTAGAGGAGTTTAAGACGTGAAGAATCTATAACACCCTGAAATTTAGGTGTAAAGAAGCTTCAAGAATTAAATGCTTGTCAGAATGTTTATTTCAAAAAACATTCTTTTTTTTTTTTTTTTTCCCTTTTTGTCTTTTTTCGTGTCCGGCAATGGATCACAACCCTCA
>NW_007733051.1:69739-70422 GCF_000696425.1 Galeopterus variegatus | reverse complement strand
TGCTCCCAAGCGGCGCACTGTAGCAGTGCGCCACCGGGCCAACCCCTATTTCAAAAAACATTCTAACCAAGGAAAGCTATGCTAATCTTGATGATGATTATAATGATAATCAATACTAATAGAATGGTTAATCTAGAGAAGGCACAGTTTAGCATATGTTTACGTACATTAATCCTCACAAAAAAAGTTTGAGTAGGATACTATTAACATACCCATTTTATATATGAGGAAAACAAGTCTCAAGAAGGTACAGAAACTTGCTTAAGGTTACCAAAGTAACAAACAAGTACAAAGCTGAGATTTGAACTCACAGTAGGTTAATTAAATGCCTTCTGTGAACCTTGTATGTGGAGGCAAAAGAACCACTTAGTGAAATTCCCTGAGGAAAAGTGGGGAGTCAGAGAAGCCAAAAAAAGCTAATGCAGCTACTACGGAAGAAATTAAAGTACAGTAGAACCAGCGTATCTCCTGCCCTGATGTTCCCTGCTTCAGCGTCATTTTCTGTTCTCACACAGGGAGTGGAAGTTAGAATACAATTGAGGGAAGATAAACTCTAGATTTTAAACGTAGGTCTTCCATGTTAGTAAGGGCTGAGACCTTGTTATCTCTAGATGTTATTATCAAATTTTCTTGTTTAATTCATACATGAAGACTCATGTGATCCACAGATCGTTCTGTCTCCA
>NW_007733051.1:55278-69160 GCF_000696425.1 Galeopterus variegatus | reverse complement strand
TTTTAAACGTAGGTCTTCCATGTTAGTAAGGGCTGAGACCTTGTTATCTCTAGATGTTATTTTCACACAAGCATTCTCTTATTAGCTTTCTCTAAATTTTCTTGTTTAATTCATACATGAAGACTCATGTGATCCACAGATCGTTCTGTCTCCAATTCAGTTTCTCTTATTTACTGAGTTTCATCTTCTTTCTGCTTGTATTTGTAGAACTCCTTTTAGCTGTGCAATTCTGTTTATTTCTTAATAAAATTTTTCATCTTTCCTTCTTTTCTCTGATTAATGTTCTCACGTATTATAATACCTTTAGTTAAAGCATATTATGACACATATATAACAGAAAACAATATATCTCAACGATGGGTTTTGGAATATTTAAAAATATGCAATTATGCAAATATTCACTAAAAATTTCAAAAAGGGAATCAGAAAACAAAATATCACATTGATTTAAATTTAGTACGTAAAATAAATTTACCACATTTTAAGTAATTATTTCAAAGAAAGGGGATACAAATTTATATTCATTTTTATGTGTAAAATAATGTATAACTACCTTTCCCAAAACCAATCTTGCATGGGTACTATTTTGAGACATTACAGAAAATATTTGGCATAGATCCAGATATACATGACAGGGAAAAAATTGTGATAAAGCCTTCAGCTCAGAAAGCCTACAATTCAGATGAATGGGGCTTTCAGAGTTAGATGGATTGAGTGCTGTGTTTATCTATCAGTCAGTAATTCAGTCACAGGGGTCATGGTAATAATTTTATAAGGGGCCATTTATAGGATATTTATATCAAAATTACCTGGATGCTTTTAAAAATAGGAATCCAGAGCCCTTACCCAGACCAATTCACTTTTTCTGCTGAATATGGATTAAAGAAAAAAAGTAAAGTAAGTCTGCTCCCTTCATAGCTCAAATAAAAATCCCAGCCATTAAAAATCACTGCAATGGACAACAGGGAGCCCTGGATCTCTTTTAGATAGATAAACAACTTAAGCACATTTTGTGATAGAGAGGTTACTGGTGATAGTATGGAGGGGATAGGGTGTGAGACTGGAATTAGTGGCTATTGCAATAACCAGGTGAGGGGTGAAGGGAGTCTGAACCAGTAAGTGGAAGTGAGAAGAGAGAGCAGACAACATACTCAAATGATATATCAGATGTATAGATTGATTGGATTTAGGTAGCAGAAGAAACACATTTCCAGATTTGGCAATAGGTGGATTTAACCTCAGGCATATCTAGGTCTGGTGGTTCATATTATGTAATCTGACTGTCTCTTGCATCGCTTAGCTCTACTTTCCAATTGTGTTTCTTAGACTAATGATTCTGGTGTAATTGTTTATATCCACTACTAACCATTTGGTAAAATTGTTTATGTCCATCATGTCAATTACCCAATATGACTCTAATGTCATCTTCGAACAAAATGCTGCATTGAGGGGGAGGGTGGTTACAGTGTACTCTGCACCAGCCTGCTTATATCATATGCTTTCATTGATGGTAAGGTAAGTGAGGCCATGTGATTCACACACCCACCCTAATTACAAATAACACAGGAGGTTAACTTCACTAAAGAGACTGTACATTTCAGAGCAAACTCATTCCAAACCAATGACCTTTACTCTAACAATTATATCCATCTGTGCTAGAGCTGCAGAATTAGAGTATTAGGAGAATGGATCATTGAATTAAGAACATAGCAGGGAAAGGATAGAAACACGATCATAGCTTCTCAGCAAAATGTGGAAGCTGAAAAGGGTTTCTGAAATTGGGTATCATGACAGTCTTAGAAATACACATTTACATAGGATAGTAGTCAGGTTTTTCAAGAAAGATACACATCAATAATATTCAATAATGGAGGGGAGCTATTTTAAAATGTAGAAATACAGGGTACAGAAGAAAGTCATTTTATCAGGAAATCTGGGTTCAAGTGTTCTCAAGAATGGATTGTATGAAGACCGCCAAGAGAACCAGGAAGGATATCACAGTATTAGTAGTAATATAGCTTAAGTATCTGCCCTTCACATTGCTGTTTTTAAACGAGTTTATTTTCTGACAGAGTTTTTGATGAGTATTTGATACTACTTCAAATTGAGGACTAATATTGGTCAGATTTTCGCACCAAGCCACCTTGAGCGTGGGGGCTTCCCTCTTATCCAAGCCATGCATGGTGGCCTTCAGTTCATGTTCCATTCTGTGGTTCAATTGTTTGGGGATAGAGTGGCTTCATTGGCTTCATTTTTGTTAACATGCACCTGTATTTGTCCATTTTTGTGTTGCCATAACAGAACACCTGAGACTGGCTAATTTATGAAGAAAAGAACTTTATTTGGCTCATGATTCTGAGACAGCTGTATTTGGTGTGGGCCTCAGGCTACTTCTATTCATGGTGAAAATGGCAGGGCAGCCCGTGAATGCACGGAGATCATGTGGCAAGAGGAAGCAAGTGATAGATGGAGGGGAATCGCCAGGGTCCTTTAAACTGGCAGGACCTAATAGAGCAAGCAGTCACTCATAACCTCCCTATATTAGTCTGTTTCTGTTGCTTATAACAAAATACCTGGAACTGGGTAATTTATAAGAAAACAAAATTTGTTGCTTACAGTCTCAGAAGCTGGGAAGTCCAAAGTCCAGGGAACACATCTGGTAAGGGTGTTGGTGGTAGTGACAATGACCCAGGGGTCTTACACCATAGAAAATGGTGGAGCAGAGAGAGAATTAGTTCCTCATGCACTGTCCTTTTAAAGCTTTCAGAATCATGCCCATGATCACTATTTATAATCGATTCACTAAGGCATGATCCTACAATCTAATCCTCTTTTCAAAGGCCCACCTGTCAATTACCATAATAGGATTTCCCATCCTCAACAGTTGGAATTAAGCTTCTCATATATGAACTTTGGGGACACAGTTCAATCCACAGCACCCCTTCTCCCCCTGCCAGGAAGGGCATTAATCTATTCATGACGTATCTGCCCCCATGACTCAAACACCTCCTAACATTGCCACATTGGGAAGCAGATTTCAACATGGGCTTTTGGGGGGACAGGATCCAAACTAACATCCATTCAGTATTTTGATGTCAGTAGAATGTAGACCAATGGTGGCATTTTTATTCATTTTTTTCACATGCCTCTTATACTATATTTTTAAATTATTTTTCCTCTTAGTTTTCCTTTTATATTAAAATTTTTAAAAACATTTACTTGTACATACTTGTGGGGTACAGTATGTTGTTTCAATACATGCATATACTGCACAATGTTTAACATAGGGTAGATATCATATTTTCGTATGCATTAGTTCACTAATTTGTCTTTTTAAATTTGTATTTGGCTTTTTGTGCCTGACTTACTTCACTTAATATGATAGTTTCCAGTTCCATCCATGTTGCTGCAAATAATTGGATATCATTTTTCTATTGATGCATAGTATTCCATAGTGTATGCATACCACAGTTTTTGTATCCATTCATATGTTGATGGACATTTAGATTGATTCCATCTTTTGGCTGTTGTGAATAGTGCTGCAATGAACATGGGAGTGCTGCTGTCTACTTGATATATTGATTTCATTTCCTTTAGGTATATATACAGCAGTGGGATAGCTGATTCATAGATAGATCTATTTTCAGTTCCCTGAGGAACCTTCAAACTTTTCCACAGTGGCTATACCAATTTACACTCTCATCAGCAATACAGGAGAGTTCCTTTTTCTCTGCATTCTTGCTGGCATTTGTTATTTTTAGTCTTGTTGATAATAGACATTCCAACTGGAATGAGATGATATCTCATTGTGGTTTTAATTTGCATTTCCCTGATGATTAGTGATGTTGAGCATTTTTTCATGTGCCTCCTGGCTGTTTGTATGTCTTCTTTTGAGAAATGTTTGTTGAGGTCCTTTGCCCAATTTTTAATTGGGTTTTTTATTTTTTTGCTGTTGAGTTGTTTAAGTTCCTTATATATTCCTTACCTTGTCTGATGTGCAGTGTGCAAACACTTTCTCCACTGTCTCTTTTATTTTGTCTCTTTCAATTTCTTGACAGTGTCCCTTGCTGTGCAGAATCTTTTCAGTTTGATGTATTACCAATTATGTATTCTTACTTTAATTGTCTGTGCCTTTGCAGTCTTGCTCGAAGAAGCTCTGCCTGCTCCCATTTTATGTAACGTTTTTCCTATGTTTTCTTCTAGTCATTTCATAGTTTTGTGTCTTAAATTAAGGTATTTGGTCCATTTTGAGTTAATTTTTGTGTATGGCGAGAGATAGGGGTCTAGTTTCAATCCTCTGTAGGTGGATGTTCAGTTTTCCCAGCACCATTTTTTGAATAGGCTGTCCTTTCCCCATTGCATATTTTTAGCATCTTTGTTGAAAGTCAGTTTGCTGTAAATGTGTGGGTTTATTTTGGTGCTCTTTATTCTATTCCATTGGTCCATTTGTCTGTTTCAATGTCAGTACCATGCTGTTTTTGGTTACTATGGCTTTATAGTATATTTTGAAGTCAGCGAGTGTGATGCCTCCAATTTTGTTTCTTTGATCAAGATTGCTTTTGCTATATGGAGTCTTTTGTGGTTCCATACAAACTCTAAGATTGTTTTTTCTATTTCTGTGAAGAATGTTTTTGGTATTTGGATAAGGATTGCATTGAAAGTGTAGATTGCTTTGGGTAACATGGACATTGCGATGATGTTAATTCTTCCAACCCATTAACATGGAATATTTTTCCATTTATTTGTGTCATGTTCAATTTTTTTCACCAAAGTTTTTAGTTTTCATGGTAGAAATATTTTATCTCCTTGGCTAAATTAACCCTTAAGTAATTCATTTTTTTTTTGGTAGATATTGTGAATGTAATTACTTTCTTGATTTCTTCTTTGGCTATTGCATTATTGGCATATAGAGAGGCTATTGATTTTGGTGTGTTGATTTTGTATCATGCCATTATTCTGAATTCATTTATCAGTTCTAGTAATTTTTTGGTGCAGTCTTTAGGATTTACTATGTGTAGGATCATGTCATCTGCAAAAAGGGATAGTTTGACTACCTCCTTTCCTATTTGGCCTTATTACACCAGCTAGAACTTCCAGTACTATGTTGAATAAGAATGGTGAAACTGGACATCTTTGTCTTGTTCCAGATCTTAGAGGAAAAGTCTCCAGTTTTCATCCACTCTGTATGATATTGGCTGTGGGTTTGTCATATTTAGCCTTTATTGTGTTGAGGTACATTCATTCTATACCTAATTTTTTGATTGTTGTTTTTATCATGAAGGGATGTTGGATGTTATCAAATGCTTTTTCTGCATCAATTGAAATGATCACATTTTTCTCCCCTTCATTCCGTTGCTGTGATACATCACATTTATAGATTTGCATGTATTGAACCATTCTTGCATCCCTGGGATGAATCCCACTTGATCATAGTGCATGATCTTTTTAATGTGTTGTTGGATTCTGTTTGGAAGAGTATTTATTACTGTTTCAAACTCATTACTCATTATTAGTCTGTTTAGGTTTTCTAGTTCTTCATGGTTCATTATTCAACTTTGGTAAGTTGTATGTATCCAGGAATTTATCCATGTGTCCTAGGTTTTCCAGTTTTGTTGCTTAAAATTGTTCATAGTAGTCTCTTATGATCCTTTGTATTTCTGTGTTATGAGTTGTCCAGTCTCCTTTTTCATCTTTGATTTTATTTATTTGAGTCTTTTCTCTTTTTTATTCATTAAAGGTTTGTCAATTTCGTTTATATTTTTGTAAAATCAACTCTTTGTTTTATCAATGTTTTGTATTGTTTTTAAAATTTTTAATTCATTTATTTTTGCTCTGATCTTTGATATTTCTCTTCTTTTATTCACTCTGGGTTTGGTTTGTTCTCGCTTTTCCACTTCCTTTGGAGTCTTCTTTTTTGATGTAGGCATTTATTGCTATAAATTTCCCTCTTATGACTGTTTTTGCTGTATCCCATAGGTTCTGGTATGTTATGTTTTCATTTTCATTTGTCTTCAGACATTTTTTAAAATTTATTTTTCTTTCTTTTTTTTAATAAAGAAGTTTTCTGTTGATCTAACTTCAATATACTAATCCTGTCTTCTGTTTGTATATTTTCCTATCACATCTAGCTAATGACTTTTATTTTTCCTATACTTCTTTTTTTTAGTTCTAAAATGTTCATTTAATCTTTGTTTGTTGATACTGATTCCCTACTGAAATTTTCATCTTTTGTCCGTTTTGTACAATTTCTATTTTCTCAAATGTATTTTATTGTTATTTTAAATTAAGAAGTTTTCTGTTGATCTAACTTCAATATACTAATCCTGTCTTCTGTTTGTATATTTTCCTATCACATCTAGCTAATGACTTTTATTTTTCCTATACTTCTTTTTTTTAGTTCTAAAATGTTCATTTAATCTTTGTTTGTTGATACTGATTCCCTACTGAAATTTTCATCTTTTGTCCGTTTTGTACAATTTCTATTTTCTCAAATGTATTAGTCATTGTTATTTTAAATTGCTCAAATGCTAACTCCAATATCTGAGTTTTCAGTAAGTCTACTTCTATGAGTATTTTATGGTTTTGTTCTTCATATTTCTATTTTTTTTTGGTCTCTGCACATCTAGTACATTATTTAAATTTAAGGCAGACATTGTATATAATAGAAGTGTGGAGCCTGTAAATGATATCGTCCTCCAGAGTTAGCTCCCCTTTCTTCTGATAAAATGAGGGCTTGCTTCCCCCAAATAATGTGTGATTTATTTCAGCTGTTGTAAGATAAAGTACACTTCTGGTTTGTCAGTGTTCCTTATGGATACCCTCTTGTTCTTTTGATTGATAACCTGGAGAGTCCTCATCTTCTTATTCTTAAAAGACTGAAAGAATTTCAGTTATGCTTTTCTGATATTTTGATGTTACTTATTTTTACACCTTCTGTAGCTTCAACTGTGGTAGATATCTCAGTGGCAATATCAGATGCATGATTGAAGCAGACACTCTCCTCACAGTGAGAATTTTTCTAAGAAGTTCAGCAAGATTACAGTAGATTTTATTATATTTTAATGTGGTCTTGCAGCATTTCATGTATGGATCCAGGATAGAGCAATGTGGAAACTAGTTCTTCATTCAGGTTCCTCAAGATTCTAGACTGTCACCTCAGCTGCACATGACAATCAAAGGTTTGCTGGTTTCTCATACCTCCAATATACTATGTCTGTTTGGGCCAGAACTGATCATCAGTCAATGTACACAATCAGCAAATGCTTTCAGGGAAGGAATCAGAATGAAATGTTCAGCTGTCTTTGAAAGCAGTCTCTCTGGAATTGCAGTTTATTTAGTTTGTGCTTTTTCCATCATTCTCTAATTTTTTTGAATTATGATTTGTATGAGTTATTCAGCTTATATTTGTTGCACAATGAATACTCAGTTAGTTCAACAACCTGTTATATCATAAGTTCTCTACCTTAACTTTTCAGGGCTTAAACCAAGGCCCTCTTTACATTGATTAGTTTATCTGTTACCTCATTTTCTTGAGATTCTTAAACTCATATTTCCAACACAGACCCCTCTTATAAGCTATAGAATGTTATAGAAAACTTTTGCTTAGCATCTCGACTTGGATGTTACAAAAGCACCTCCTATTTTCTGAGCTCAGAACTGACCTCGTGGACATGACCCCTCGTACAGGTCTTCTTCCATGTCATGGTGAATGATCCCAACATTCAGCTGTGTGCATTAGAAATAGAGGGGTTATCCTTGCCGTATCTTTTTATATGATCCTGTACATCCAGTGCACTACTAATTACTGGCCATGTTACCATCTGAGTATCTATTAAATGTATTCATTTTATGACATTGTTACAGCTGTCACTATTATCATACACTTGGTGTCTTGTGGTAGCCTCATTCTTGTCCTCCTCCAATTCATTGTTAAGATAGAGACTGAATGTTTTTTCACAAAACTAAATCTAAGTTTGTCACTTCCCTGCTTAAAACTTTTTGGTGAATTCCTATTTATTGTAAGAATGTGCCCAAAATTCATAAAAAGACTTTTAAGTTATCACCTGTATATACACTTTCTTCTGGTGAGTCCTTCTCTTTCATGCCCTATTTTCCATCCATAGTGGAACTAAGCTCCTTAATTTCAAAAGAGTTTAGCGTAATGAACCTAAATATACCAGACTCCCAGCATCAATAATTGACAACTTGTCAATCTTATTTCTCTCATATTCACATGCTATTCTAAACCTCAGATTATTTTGAGACAAATCCCAGACATCATACTACCTCATCAGTAAACATGTCAGTATGTATCTCTAACCGATGTATCTTTTAAAAAATAAAAAAAAAATCATTTTCAAATCTAAAATTATTAACAGTATTCAATATTTTATTAGTAGGTTCAAATATGCAGTCAGCATACCCCCCCCCATTTCTCATTTGTTTGAGTCAAGATCAAGGTAGTCAGTACATTGCAATCGCTTAATATATCTTTGAAGATTCTTAATATATTTACTCCTTATATTATTTTTGTTAATTTTTTAAAGAAATCTCACCTATCTGCCCTGTAAAGTCTCCAAAGTCTGAATTTTGCTGAACTCATTCCCGTGGTGGTGTTTAACATATTCCCCTCTTCTCCTGTATGACCTTTAAACTGATGATTAATTTCAGAGGCTTTTTCTTATTCACAACAATTTTTGAGGCAATAAATATATAAAAGCTGGTTTTCTGCACTTATACTGCGAAATACGTGATTTCCAGTTGTCTTTATTTTTGGAAGCACAATATTTTTAAATTAATTATATATGCCATTATTGCTTTAACACTCATTTCACTCATTAGATTAAAATTCAACATGTGCATGTAACAGCCCTGTATTATTTATCACTGCAGCCCATGTAACTAATATAGCTTCTGGCACAGACAGTATTTTCAATACATATTTAAATACATGAATAAATGAGAATGTATTCTATAGTTTGCATGTTATATATTTAGGACTCCAAATTGATCTTGGTGTGCTACCTTAAGAGACCTGTGCTTATCACTTCCTTAGCTGGGCTAAAAATTATTCATAATCTATGTTGATGAAGTTGTAATATCTTTCTAAGCTGATATAACTAACAGATCATTTCACCTGTCATACAGCCCTATGAGCCAATCAAGTAAGTACCTGAAGACTTATAATCCTCTGCAATTTCACCTTCCTAAGCTAATTTTGGGGGTATTCTCAGCTTCTTAGCTATAGCATTTTCTACCTGTTCAAACCACATAAAAGATCTTTAACACTTCTTAATGCTCAGCTAACTAAATATAAACAGAAAATTTCCCCTTGGAAAAAAAATTCATATGAGAACCTACATTTTGGTTTAGTGTTAAGTAAGTTTAGTTAATTCTGATGGTATTTTTTTCCCTTTTATTCAGCAGACGTGAGTCATTTCCATAAATGATTTAAGTAAAGTTTTGTGTCTTTATTGCGTTTACTTTATTTGCTGTTATTTGAGCCATATAGTGTCAACTTACACAAAACTAATTCTTTCCTTACCTCTAATTGAAAATAACTTATACCTTCACCTTCATTTTCTTAGCCTGCAATAGAAAATTCAAAGGAAAAACAGGCCTAGTGCTATGAAATTGTAGGGCAATTCCACGTTAAGTTGGCAAACCATTTCGGCAGAACTCGTTTATCAAAAATAAAATTCACTTAAAGTTGCTTTGTGTGCAGGGATACTAGGTTGGTTATCCAGCACTTAATAGGTAAATTATCAAACTCAGGTTTGTTTGAAATATACCAGAAAATAGCCCATAATGAAATGAAAGTACCAATTTCTGCGAGTAGTCCATTGGAGAAAGAGTGATTATAACTAACTACCATATTATGAATGCTGAGTCCAATAGTCAAATATTTCCTGGTATATTTTGAAATAGATATAATAAACAGAGTTTTACACATATTTTTGTTATAACTCTTGATTTTAAAATGGTTAGTGTGTCTGCTCCCACCCACACCTCTTTCGCTAGGTCTTTCTGCTGATGATGCATAGAGAATAATGACAGCCTCACATGGCAGAGACAGAGCCTTTGGTTTTGACTGAGTTCTTGGCTGAACTTCAGGACCTCAGACAACACTGCTGTTGCCCTCTCTCCAAAATGCTTCCGTATGCAAAGGAAAATACAGTCCTTCTAATTCGTGAATCACACACAGGGTCTCTGTTAATGCTCAAATGCCAAGACCTGCCCTGATTTGAAATAATGCATAGTAAATAGAGGTAGTTCTGCATTGGGACATGTGGGCTGGTTCTTTGTTCTCTCCCCAGCAATGGTGTCTGATAAGTAGAGATGGGCACTTATTAGGTGTAGAGTTTAGGCCAGCAGGCTCCAGAGTTGAGCTGCTCCACCTTGTATTCTGACCTGCTCTCTTTCTAGAGGAGTGAACTTGGGCCAGTAAGTAACCTTTCTATATTTCTGTTTCCTCATCTTAAAATGGAGATTGTGTATAATCTCTTTATATAACCTAATGACAACTCAAAAATTACAAGGTAGGTGTTAGGCAAGCGTGGTTGACATTGTTCCATCAGCTTAAAATACATAATTAGGAGAAATGTTATTTCAGCCTATAGCAGCCATAAGAATACTCCCTGTAGTCTATTAACTACAGGGAGCAAAACAACAAGGTCCCGGGCTGCTATTCTCTGAAATCCATCCCTGGGTTTGTGCCAAGCCCACACTTCTCAGGGACTTTTGGCCAGTGACAGAGCACAGCAGTTATACTAAGGCAGGCCCATTCCTGTGAGACACAGGGCTGATCTGACTGCTAACCTGTGGCTCAAGAACTCATAGTCAGCCGTACTAACCCTTCCTGGGACTATCGAGGCCATTTTCACCAAACCTTCACTCTCTCTTTCATTCAGGAGAGTTATGACATGTTCTGATGGCTCCTCCAGCCTTCTCTTCCCCCTCCCCATTTTTCTGCTTTTGATTTTATTTCCCATTTTTCCACTCAAATACCTTTGCATGCTTATTCTGGTCTTAGTGTCTGCTTTGTGGAGGAACAACATGCAGTCTCTACCTACTGTCCCCTCTCGACTAGAATTATTGGGACTTCCTGATTTTAGGTCACACCCTGCCTGCTTCCTGAGACATTCCTGCCCAGGACAGGACACTAATCAGCAGTTTCCCAGCACACCAAATCATAGGGTCTGGGATGAGTCTTGGTGATGTGGACCTGACACCTGTTGTGCTATTATTGTGTGGCTTAGGATCCAGAATGCCAATCAAATCAACCCCAGCTTCCTGCCATGTTGGTTTGATCAGTATAATTGGTCCTCTCCCTTGTGGTTTCTTCACCCTGGAATTGGATTTTCTATGGAAAATCTGACTGTGAATCCTGGTCTACTTAGCTGATCCTTGAAATATTATAGAACCGTTGCCATCACACCCTCCTGCAAAGGTGAATTAATTTCCTGAGTTACCAGCCACAAGCTGATGCCTTGTTGCAAATGGACTGATTACCCAGATTCTTGACTCTTCTTCCTCTTTACTCATAAGCTCCTCCTGCCATTTCTGTATTAAGTCTCTGTGAATATCAGAACCAGACTAATGCTTGTCTGAGTTGGCCTTATACAGTAGGTCAAAATGCTGGCTGTGGCCAGAGGTCAGCCTTTTAGATGGGTCAGTTTCTCTAGGCCAGTTGGGGCTTCCTCTTTTTTTGCACTGGGCCTCTTCGAGCATCCAGCACACGCTGGAGCTGAGTCCACCTGCAGTGACTAAGAATACAGAATGCTGAATTCTCTTATCAACAGGGCTTCAGGAGTGAGGACAGAGGGAGAGACTTTGGAAGCTGGTATCTATAAAACTCAGCTTTTGAAACTAAAGCTACCTGATAAAAATGTCCCTATTTCTTTTACTTTTTTCTCTGTTTCTATCTGTTCTCTAGAATCTCCCTAGCAATGAGAATCAAAATGTCATAGTTTAATTTTACTTTTAAGAAAAGCTGTCAGCATTTCAATAAGAACATAGCAGGTATGTGTTTTTTTCTTTCCCTTATTTTCCGCCTTTCGCAAGTAAAGTGTATATAATTTGATAGGAAATTATTTATCGTAAGTTCGGTTACATTGTATTATATCAACACAACTTTAAAAATAATTCTTTCTATTTTTTGAGTAATCCTAGATAAGAAGGGGCTCACGATTCATTTGCTACAAAACTGGTCTCTCTATTGGTCTGTTTGTCTCTCTGTCTCTGTCTCTGTCTCTCATCTCTATTTCTATCATTTCTCTTTTCTTTTTCCTATTTTTTGAGTAATCCTAGATAAGAAGGGGCTCACGATTCATTTGCTACAAAACTGGTCTCTCTCTTGGTCTGTTTGTCTCTCTGTCTCTGTCTCTCTCTCTCATCTCTATTTCTATCATTTCTCTTTTCTTTTTCCTATTAGAGACTGAAGGCACTTTCCTGGTTATTCTTTTGGAGGAATCATCTCAGACCAGGAATTCATGGTGACAGTTAAAGCGATCAGATGGGTTCTACAGGAAGCCTGGGGCAAAGGAGAGCTTGATGTGCTAACATCAGAGCCCACAACCTTTCTACGTAAAATCACATTGTACATTCCCAGAAAAGCCACTGGAACCTCCTGCTAAACAGCTCTCATAAAATCAAGAATCATTCACTTACTAGAAATTCAAGGAGTGTCAGAAAAATGTTTTCAAAAAATACTGTTTGACCTGAAGGATGTGCTAACAAACCTTCCTATGGACACAGTTATTGTATTATATAAGAAATATATATATGCATGTGTATATATTATATTATATATGTTAGGGGTGTTGATGAGCATATTATCTTTATGAAAACTCATGTGAGACTTTTCTCTCAGCTTCCTCTATGTGACCTGCTATTATTTTTCTTATCAATTGTTTGATTTATTATTTTGTAAACCCTATAAATTGTGTAACTGTATTTTAGTTTTAGTTTTGGTTTTTAAACAGCTTTAAGATCAATTTGCAGTCTATCTTTAACATATACATTTTGAATATCTGCCAGTCTCAATTTGGGCTTTGGTTTTTAAAAAAAATATTATGGTCTTCATCAACTAAGTTTATTTTTTTAAATTTTGTTTTATTTATGATTATCAGATATATGTTCTTTAAGATCTTTTGCCTTATTTAACTGAGTGCAATAAATATCTTCTTTTTTCTAATAGTATTGATTTATGAATTTTAATGTCTTTGATCATTTGTTCTCTTTATTCTTTTTGGGGGGGAATCATTTTGTTTTCTTGTTATTAGTTTCTTTTTATTCATGATACTCGCTCTCACCAGCGCTTGCTTTTCTTGGTCATTTGATCAACCCCAGTCCAGATCAGTTTTCTTTTGCACAGTTTATTTTCTGATTTCTTTCGTTGTCCTTCTGACAGACATTCCTTATTTTCTGGTTTAAAATTATGTTTCAAAATGCTATTTTAAAAACATTTTTTAGTTAGTTTTTTATTTTTTCCTGAAATACCATGTGATTTTAGGAGAGGTGAGCAAGAGACCCATGGCCCCAGTCTTTCGCCTTGATTCAGTCTCCTTTACACACTGATTTTCTGACTCCTGCAAGAGGAGGGAGTGAGAATGTGAGAGATCCAATAAATCAGCCTCTGACCCAATGTGAGGGCCATGAAGAAAGCCAAAGATGAAGAGCCTGACAAGCTCATCAAAACCAATGGGCCTATATCTGGATGTGTAAAACAGTAAACAAGAAAAGCATGGAGTAACAGCAAGTGCAGCAGGTGCAGTTGGCACTCAGTATGAAGTCACCACCTAGAAATAAGATCAGTTAACCGCATGGGGTCCTGTAACTTAGGGGTAAGTGCAGTGTCATGAATGGTTTGGTCAGGTGGTCC
>NW_007733051.1:35942-54211 GCF_000696425.1 Galeopterus variegatus | reverse complement strand
AAGTAAGTCTTTGTCTCTTCTCCACAATAATTGGCATTTTCTGAGGCAAGTATTTAAACTCAAACATATCTCTATAGTAAAGTGGCTGTGATTTTGTATGAGACAAAGTAACAGCATCACACTTCTGTTTAAAACGGTTAAGGTGAAGATAACATTATTTCTTTCAAATGACTGTCTGGCTTTAATCCCAGTCAGGGGGTAGTTAAGTGAAGTGAATTCAAAACTGTATTCCTAATCATTGAAAAAATTAATTCAATTTTAATATAGCCCTTTGCAACGATTAGAACCTCAGGACATATGAGAAATAAGTTGTTTCCTGAGAAACAAAAATTAAAGAATTTAAGAATATCTCTTAGCAGAAGTAAAGTTAGGAGACCACTTGTCTTAATCTGTTTTCTATTGTTATACTGAATACCTAAAATGGGGTAACTATGAAAAGAAATGCATTTCTTATAGTTTTGGAGACTGGAAAATATAAAACTGAGGGGCCACATCTGGTGAGGGCCTACTTGCTCGTGGGGACTCTCTGCAGAGTCCCACAGTGGTGCAGGGCATCGCACGGCTAGGGGGCTAACGAGAATGCAAAACTGGCTTTTATAACAGACCCATTCTTGTGATAAGTAACCTACTCCCTCGATAACTAATTAATTTACCCATTATGCATAACTATATTAACTTATGAGGGCAGAGCTCTCATGACCCAATCACTTCTTAAAGGCCCCACCTCTTAATACTGTTAATTTTGGGATTAAGTTTCAATATGAGTTTTGAAGTGGATAGACACACAAACCATACCATCATCCTTTAAGTTTCCTGAGAGATCTAAATTATTTTTTTCAAATTTCTGGCAGAATAAAGACAGACAAGTTTTTTTTTTTTTTTTTTTTTTTTTTTTTTTTTGACATCATTTCTTTACAATCCCTCCCCAAATCTTCACATACATCCATTTCTCTTCACTTGTATTCAAAAAGATCAAAGCACTAAGAAAAAAAAAAAGTCTTAAAATCTCTATTAATGAAGGGCATTGATATAGATGTGCCTAAATGCTGATATACATTCTAAGTAGTTTCTTTCTTTTTAAACTGGCTGTTCTAGAATAATTAAAGAAGATTTATTAAAAAAAAAACAAAAACAAAAACAAAAACAAAAAAACACACACAAAAGGAGCTTTCTTCTCTTTTATAAATGCAATTTAAACTAATTTGTTGACACTGCCTTTATCTTTATCATTTATTCTAAATGAGTTATTATGATTAAAGGGGGTGTGGCTATACAGTAATTTCCCGATGGTTTCCAGTTGTGGGGAAGAAGTTCCCCCCTGTGAGCTCACCAAGAAAACTCCTATCTTTTTTTCTCTCCCCTGTTCCCCTGGCCTTCCCTCCTGTCTAGGGTGGCTGAGAATTTCACAAGCATCCTCTGCCCTTGAATTTCAGGCAGTGTTTCCTGAGATTTCCTTCTAGGATCCACTGGGAGAAGCATTGCTCTAAAATGATAATACAAGGAGACAATAAGTTATGTTGAATCTAATTTTTGAAAGTTTATTTAATGTAGTTTTATTTATTTATTTATTTGTCTTTTTCCGTGTCCGGCAATGGATCGCAACCCTCAGTGTCGCCCCCGTACCGGACCGGGACCGGCAACGGGATTGCAACCCTCGGTGTCGCTCCCGCACCTCGCTCAGCCAGTGAGCGGGAACCGGTCTGTATGTGGGATCCGAACCCTCGGGCGGGAGCGCCGCCGCACTTCCCAAGCGGCGCACTATCCAGTGCGCCACCGGGCCGGCCCTAGTTATATTTATTTTTAATAGATAATGCATTTTCATTGTTCAAAGTTTAATAGATAGAAAGTTTTAAAGCAAAAATTCTGCCTCTTGTTACTTACCTCCAGTTCTAGCTATACAATTTTCTTATCTAGAGGAATCCAATGTTCATAATGTCTTTTATTTTCTTCAGCAGATGTCATTTCCCCCCTCTCTTTTAGAGATATGCATATTGATTGTATTATTTTCAGTTAACATTATGTCTTAGAGATAACTTCACAGCAATATATAGAACAGTTAAAATAACAAACAATTGTTAATTGTTAAAATAACAATTAAAACAAAATAATCGCATGGTACTCTACTCCATAATGGAATGAATGTGTAATAATTTACCTAGCTCTACTGATGGACATTTATCTCATTTATAAATTTTGTTATAAGTGATAGGTAAGAAAGATTAACCCAGAAAAGTAACAGAGCCAAATCTTAAAGAGATTTGGGTAAAGATTTTGGAATTAGCAGGGAAAGGTTGATCATGTTTGTGTAGGTGAGTGAAGTAATGCAACTAAAGTTCTGTGTTGCCAAAATCGATTCAGTGAGAAATTGTCTGTATTGAAAGGAAATGAAGTAACTGAACCAGGGTTTGGTCATGAATCTGTCATTACTTCCTAACTATGATACAAGGATAATATTCTTCTACCTTAAAGAGGGCTTCCAGACTTTGATGTGTGTGTAGGCGAGAGAGACAGAGACAGAGACAAAGACAGAAATAGAGACAGAGAATGTATTTGTTGGGGGAGGGGTTTCCAGTGAAAGTGACTCTTCTTCAGTACCTTGTAGAAACAGGACTAAGCTATTTTTGTGGTACTAAAAAGTACTAGCAAAGAACTAGTGACTTTGTTATGCTTTCAGTTTGATTTTATACATCACATACATAGGCAGCATTATGCCAAATATCATGATGTTTATTCCCCTTTGTTAGGGAATGCCGTGAGACTGAGGAACTTGAAACCACCACCACCATCAGTATTAGCTCTGGAACATGCTCTGCGTGTTGGAGGAAAAGTCAAGCACTCAAGGATCCTTGCCTAACTTCTCTTCCTGAAAAACTCTCAAAAATATCTCACCACTAATATGTATATTTTAAAAAATCCATAACATAAATTCAATTGCAAAACTTATGTGCAAATGATTTAAATCAAATTCTAAGCAGTTTTGTCTACACTGCTACAATTAATTTTGTTGACCAGGAGGAGAGAGTGCAGGGCTGCCTGGAATGCTATTGACATCCCCTCCAGAACCTATATACACCTACATTCTAAGCTTCTGCAGGCTGAAATTCATAATTGTGCTGTCTTACCCATGAATTCTCTAGGGTGTGCCTTGATATTATCAGTCCTTGGATGTTTTAACCTCTAAATTGAGTTGACATTTTAACTTAAAAACTGAGAATCCATATTCATTTATTTTCATTTTGCACAGATGAAATAGTCTTCTTGTGAGAATGGTATATTCCAGGGCCTTTTGAATTACAGATAACATTTGGACTATCATTCGAAAAATGGATCTAGGGCTCTCAACTCTACTGCAGCCAGTAAGCGAAAGAAGAACAATTCACATTTTGCCAAGTCATCTGTAGCTAATTGTTTTATATATGGCAATATACAAATAAAGTTTTAAAAATAAATGGAGGACTTTCTTTTCTGGTATGGTTGAGCAAGCTCCTATCGATTAACTATCCTGAAAATAATAACTGTTAATCATTGTTTTATATATGGCAATATACAAATAAAGTTTTAAAAATAAATGGAGGACTTTTTCTGGTATGGTTGAGCAAGCTCCTATCGATTAACTATCCTGAAAATAATAACTGTTAATGCTAGAGAAAACAATGCAAAGACACAAGAAAGTGAACCCAATAAGGAAGGTTAATAAAATTGGCAGCACTTGAATGAAAGTGCTAGCATGTGGTGAGTTTCCAATTTTTGTGTCTTTTAATCTAAAGGTGGGTCACAATTCATGTGATAAGAGTGGCTAAAACTTCAATAAAGTGCTTGAAATTTTTCTTGTTTGAAGAACCAGGGGAAGAGTTTGTAACAACCTTGGCTCATAGCCACTGGAAAGTGGAGGAAGAATTCCAGAGAAAAGAGAAGCAGAGGAAGATAGAACAAAAATATTGCCTAAATCTCTAAATCTGAAACATGCAAATGTGTGGCAAACTGCAAACAGATTGGCTGAGGATTAAAAAAAACTTATCTGAGATTTCAACTGCTCCAAAGACATTTTGAGTTACCATCCAAAAAATTTATGCCTATTACACACACACACACACACACACACACACACACTATTCAATGGCATGTTTAAAAAAACATGCATAATATTCACAATGTGTATAATACCATATGAAATTATTCCATGTGTGAAGAAAGAGAAAAATGTGCCCCATTCTGAAAAGAAACCACAATCAGCATAGAAGTATACTGATCCAGAGATGATTGAGATGTTGGAATTAGCCAACAAGGATTTTATAAAAATTTATTATGAATATGTTCAGTGAAATTAAGAAAAAATATTTTAGTAATAGATGAAAAATAAGGAAATATTAGCAGTCTAATGGAAACTGAATAAAAGAGCTCTAAAACATTTAGAATTTAAGAATTAAAAAATATAATATGAGATTAAAACATACAAGATGTAGTTAATTTCAGAAAGCACATAGAAAATTTAGAGTCAAAATTCTATAACTCATGTTCCTAATCATGAAGTGATGTTGAATTTTGTCAAATGCTTTTTCTGCATCTATTGAGATGATCATATGCTTTTTGTTCTTGATTTTGTTGATGTGGCATATCACATTTATTGACTTGTATAAGGATGGTATCAACACAATAAAAACCATATATGACAAACCCACCACCAGTATCATTCTGAATGGGGAAAAGCTGAAAGCTTTACCTTTAAGGTAAAGGAAAAAGACAAGGATGCCCACTTTCACCACTCCTATTTAACATAGTATTGGAAGTACTTGCCAGAGCGATTAGACAAGAGAAAGAAATAAAGGACATACAAACAGGAAAAGATGAAGTCAAATTGTCCCTGTTTGCAGATGACATAATTCTCTATATAGAAAACCTGAGAGACTACCAAAAGCCTCCTAGAGCTGATAAACAAATTCAGTAAGGTTTCAGGATACAAAATCAATACACAAAAATCAGTAGCATTTTTATACTCCCACAACAAGCTAGCAGAAAAAGAAATCAAGAAAGTAAGCCCACTTACAATAGTCATCAAAAAACAAACAAACAAACAAAAAAACAACCTAGGAATAAATTTAACCAAGGAGGTGAAAGATCTCAACAATGAGAACTACGAATCACTGCTAAAAGAAATAAGAGAGGACACCAAAACATGGAAAGACATTTCCTTGTTAACTGATTGGAAGAATCAATATAATGAAAATATCCATTCTGCCCAAAGCCATCTACAGATTCAATGCAATCTCCATCAAAATACCAATAACATTCTTCAAAGAAATAGCATAAGCAATCCTAACATTCATATGGAACAACAAAAGACCCCAAATGACCAAAGCCATTTGGAGCAAAAAAATAAATAAAGCTGGAGGCATCACACTTCCTTACTTCAAAATATATTACATAGCTCCAGTAACCAAAACATCATGACACTGGCATTAAAACAGATACACGAACCAATGGAACAGAATAGAGAATGCAGAAGTCAACCCATGTATTTACAGCCAACTGATTTTTGATAAGGACACTAAGAATATACAACAGGGAAAGGACAGCCTCTTCAATAAATGATGCTGAGAAAACTGGGTATCCATACATAGAAAAATGAATCTAGACCCATACCTCTTGCCATATACCAAAAATCAACTCCAAATGGATTAATGACAAATAAAAGACCTGAAACTTTAAAACTTCTTGTAGAAAACATAGGGGAAGCACTCTAGGATGTAGGACTGGGCAAAGACATTATGAATAAGACCCTAAAAGCAAAGACCACAAAATAAAAAAATAAACAAATGGGATTATATCAAACTAAAAAGCTTCTGTGCAGCAAAACAATTAACAGAGCAAAAAGACAACCTACAGAATGGGGGAAAATATTTGAAAACTATGCATCCGACAAGGGATTAATATCCAGAATATACAAGGAGCTCAAACAACTTCACAGTAAAAACCAAGTAACAAATAATTCAATTAAAAATGGGCAAAAGAGCTGAATAGACATTTCTAAATAGAGGACATACAAATGACCAACAAGTATATGAAAAAATGTTCAATGCCACTGATTATCAGGAAAATGCAAATCAAAACCACTTTGAGATATCATCTCAAACAAGTTAAACTGTTTATTATCAAAAAGACAGAGAATAACAAATGCTGACAAGGATGTGGAGAAAGGAGAATCCTTCTGCACTGTTGGTGGGACTGCAAATTAGTATAGCCATTATGGAGAACAGTAAAGAGGTTCCTTAAGCAAATAAAGATAGAATTACCAAATGATCCAGCAATCCCTCTACGGTGTGTATATCCAAAGGAATGGAAATCATCATGTTAAGGGATATCTGCACTCTCACATTTATTACAGCTCTATTTACAGTAGCCAAGATAGGGAAACAACATAAATGTCCCTCAGTGAATTACTGGATAAGGAAAATTTGGTATATATACACATTGGAATATTACTCAGCCATAAAAAAGAGTGAAATTCTGCCATTTGCAGCAACATGGATGAGCCTGGAGAAAATTATGCTAAATGAAACAGCCCAAGTACAGAAAGAGAAATACCAAATGTCCTCACTCATAAGTGGGAGCTAAATTCATAAATAAACAAATAAACAGAGAGAGAGTGAGCGAGAGAGAAAGAAACAATGATCACAATAATACATTGAATTCTTAGAAGGAGAAAGCAGAACTGTGGTTACTGTAAGTGGAAAGGTGGAGAGGAGGAGGAGAGAGAGGGAGATTAATGAGAAATTGGTTAATAGACACAAATAAACTAATAATATTTATAGAACACTGCATTCAAACACCAAGGTGAATTTATCATTCCAGATATTGTAATATTTAGTATTGATATTCTATATATTTAAAATAGTTTCCACTTTTCTCCTGAGTTTGTTTTAACATATTTCACATGTAATGACCGAAGTTTTCTTTAAATCCTCGAACATATTGATGACAGCTGCTTTAAATTTCTTATCTGTTAATTCCATTGTCTATGTCATCTTTAGGCATATTTGTCTTGATTATTATTTTTCTTGGTTATGTGTCACACTTTATTGTGTTTTCATATTTTTCATATTTTTTTTTATTGAGAGTCTGCTTGCTGTCTTCCTTTAAAAAGTGTTGTGTTTTTCACAATAATACTTTGAACATTCGGAAGGAGACAATAGAGCTGTGGTAATCAGAGGAGGAAAGGGGGAAGGGAACAGCGGTTAGGGGAGAAATTGGTTAATGGACCCAAAGAATGAGTATGCTTTGTAATGACGAATATGCCAACTATCCTGATGATCATCACATATTGTCCACAAATACTGGTAGTCACCTTTGTACCCCCCAACAAGTATAATCAATTATGTTTCAGTAAAAAAAAGTTGTTTTTATTTCTTGTAGTTAGTTGAATTTTTGACAGATCAGCTTGATCTGTCTATGCTTGGTCTTTAGCTTCACTGTGTTGAGGCTAAATAGTCCTTACCTAGAGAGAGTGTAGCCCTTCTCTTAAGGTCTGGCCTTTGTGTATTCTTCACATATAGACTGGGAAGGGAAGTGAGATTGATTTACTCTGAATGCCAGTATCTCTCCACACTGTGCTGTCTCTCAGCTTTTAGTAGCTGTTTTCTGTCAGGTCTCTGACTCTCACTCTGCACATGTACAGCCAATTACTAGGACAAAGTCTCAAGGGAACCCTATTCAAGTTTCTTAAGGTTGTTATCAGTTAAGATTCCTTGCCTGTGTTACCCTGTCCACAAACAGCAAATTGCTTCTGCATCCTAATACAGCATGTCCATTTCTTCCATTCATTGAGACCAAAATGAATGAACAGAAGCTTTGTGTTTGGGATTCACTTCTCTGTGCTACTGTATGGTAAGTGTCCAGAGGCTGAAAGTCATGAAAAATACAGAGCTCACCTCATGTGCTTCCTATGCTTGTGTATCAAAGTCCTGTGCTTTCTGTTACTCAATATCTGAAAATAGTTGCTTTGTATTTTGTTTGGTTTTGTAGTTATTGTAAGAAATATGTTAGATCTGATAAATATTGCTCTGTCATGGCTGAGAACTGAGAAACCTAGAGAAGCAATTTGAAGGGGAGTGAAAAAAGTTAAAAAACAGGACAAAACAAAATCTCTATTAAGTATCAACTTTTCATTGGTTAAAGAAGAAAAAATATAATATGCTGAAATAATGTATTTCAAATACACACAGTCATCTCTTTTTTTATTCTTGTGATGCTTATGCCTGGGTTTTCTTTTTTTTTTTTATAACCATTGTTCTTTGTATAACCATGTTCTAGTAATATGTAGTAAAGGTCTTGAACTAGTGATTAAGCTGGTGAGAGCTGACAAACTTGCATATTAAATATTAAAAAAATAAAAATAAAGAAAACAATGGGAAAATTTTTATTTTTTTTCCCTCTTTTTCCAGCGTAATACATCATAGAATTTAATCAGGCATGAATGCATGGTTTAATGGTTAAAGGTAAGGAAATCTATCAGAAAAAGTCAGTTCAATGAAAATAACCCATCACCAAAGAAGACATAAGTAATGGAGGATAGTGAAGAAAAATCCATTTCTGAGTTGACTGTGTTATTGTGACCAAAATTCTATTCTCTGAGGATTATGCTTCTTAATACAGCCTCCTGAAATTTGCAAAATATGTCAGGCTGTGTACTGAAGGTAAAAAATAAAATTAAATTTAAAAATCCCAACTTTTAATGATATTATGGGCCAATGTCATACTCTTCCTTTAATAGTATATGTATAGAAAAGTTGAATTTCATTAAAAGACAGAGACTGTTGAACCAGATTGGGGTTCTTAAGTCAGATACAGAAATCTGATTCATTCTTGAGCCTCATGAGAGCCTTCCTGAAGAAAGTAGGTGTTAACAACTATTGGGATACATGAAGGACTGAAGAGAAAGGAAAGTAAAGATAGATTGTTAAGGTGTTAAGGGACAGGGCTAATGTTCATAGTCTAGGACCCTAGCACAATCATTTTATATCATAACTTTGATGCATGAAATGTATATGATTTGGTGTTCACATTTTGGTCTACAAAATCTCTAAGCCTCAGAACTTAGCTCTCAAAGGGACTTGAAGGATCACGCAATCTAACCCCCATGTTTTGCACAGAACATGTGTTTGTGTAGAAGAGTGGTGGAAATGTCAATTCTGTTAGTAAACAGCCAAGAATTTTAGACTGGAGTCTGTAGGGAACACTTGAAGTTGTCTGAGTAGGAAATTAGTGATGGTCAAAACCAGGTTCTGGGTAGATTGAGCTAATCACAGAGACATTAGTTGCTAAGAATTAAGATGTCTCCATTCCTAGGGAAAGGACCTTAGAAAAAAAAGAATTTTATTCTCTAAACAATGGAGAATATTTGTGTTACCTAGTGGACCTTGTCCAGATGACCTTTTGTAGATCTATTGGTTTTCTAATTTTGATTATTCATCCACTTTGAAAAAAAAAATATTGTCAATATTTTTCCAAATTACAAAAGCTTCTATTCTTGAATCAGCAAATCTTCATCTAGTATTTTCGCCTACCGAAATGGTATGTGTGCACAGTTATTTACTACATTGCTGTTTGAAGCACAAAACAGTGGAAATACTGAAAATACTCCATACTTTCATCAGTAGGGTCTGGTTAAATATATTATAGTTCATCCAGATGTTGTAATACATATTTTGTTAAACATCTTCTTAAACATATCATTCTCCATGTACTGAAAAAAAAATTCTGCAAGATATACTGTTAAATGAAAAAATAAGGTACAGAATGTTGTGTAGCATGCTACCTTTTATAAAAAAGAAAAAGAAAAAAGGTATTTATTTGTATATTTGCATTTACATAAAAAAACTTCAGAAAGATACAGAGAAAGTAACAACAGTGGTTAAACTATAGGAGGAAAACATAAACTGGGCTGTTAAAGATATAGGAGCAAGATCTTTATCTGTATTTTTTGTTTTTTTAGCTATAAGAATATACTACCTTGGCAAATATTATATACTAAAATTCCAGTGAGCAAAACACATCAAGTAAGGACCTGAGCTGTTCGTGAAGCCCGACTCTGATCCTCAGATCAACACAAGTCTCGGAAAGAAGCTGCTGAGGAGCGTGCACACCCATGCATACTGTGGCCATCTTAAAGGCAATAATCCTTTCAAATCTGTTCAGGAGAATCTGTCTAATTTCTGCTTGTTGACATCAGGAAAAGCTGATTGTTCTCCCATAACTGCACTTATGCCTCCAGGCAGTGTATGACAGTGGTGAAATGGGATGTGCTTACTTGACCAAAATATCGTTACCATGATGGACTGTGCCCTGTGCCAAGCTGTCCTCTTTCAGTGTAGCAGATAACCAGTTCCAGGCAGTACCCAGTGCTCAGAGGGCACCTGCATTCAGTGTCAAAGAACTTCCCCTTCTTTGTGCTCTAGGAACAGTGGGAAGGGGAAGACCTCATCATTTAGCATTGCCATTAATAATTCAGAAGTCGCCTCCTGATCTACCCTCCATAGAGACTATCTGATACATTTGCTTTTTTCCCTCTTAACTGCCTCACATTGGAGGTATGCATTTATGTGTGCTCATGTTTATAATGTAAAGTATATCATGATGACCACTGAGTTTAAAGAATATGGGATTTTGAGTTAAAAAAAAACTATATTTTAAAATTCCAATTTGACACCCATTAGCAAATGACTTTGGGGAATTTATTCCATCTTTTTAAACCTAATTTTCTTACCTATAAAAATGGGTAATGTTGTTTACCCAGTTGAGGTTGTTGGTGCATATTAAATGAATTAATGTTAAGGAAGCATCTTTTTCTCTGGATTAGTTCACCTTCACACAGGGGTATGTGCAAATTTCATGCTCTACATATGTAAGCCTTGGGTCATTTATTTAGTGCCTTATCACTTAAGAAACTTGTCATATCAATGACTATACTTTATTGGGTATGTTTAAAAAATATTTTTTCAGATTGGGACAATATCTGTAATTAGATGAGGGAGCCATCACTCACTGGTCTAAGCCTTCGTGTAAGACAACTAATCCTGGAAAAAAAGAGGTACAGTTCCATGAAATTCACAGAGGTGTCACTATCTCCCTTTATTGCAGCTAAACCAAACACATTAACAGGAGTTGTCCAGTGCTTTTTCAAAATGATCCGAACCATTTTAGAATTTATAAAGATTCTATCATGCTCTTATTTTCTCTGTTTTGCATAGGAGGAAACTGAGGCTTATTTACCCAAGTTCACTCAGCTAACAATAGGTCGAGCTGGGAATCAGTGCCAGCAAACCTGATTCCAGAAACCTTGTTCTTAAGCACTGTATTTCCCTATTGCTTCTAGGAAAGGGCTGATATATTGGAAACCTCGATAATATTGATTAGAAACCAAGTGGCCAGTTTTCACCTCCTGGGCCAGTCCTGATTTTGTAGACATGGATTAATGGGAAGCTATTACTGGGCTATCTATTAAAACTCCGTAATTAATTCTGTTTGACTCCTGCTTCTTGTATGCGTGGAAGCATTATCCTTTCCATGCCTACCCTTAGTTAAGCCCAAGAAAGTAGGTGGAAAAGGTATTAGATACTTTTATCAGATACATTCAGATTATTCTTTGCCTCATTGATGCTGGTGGCTATAGAAGATGGGAGGGGACATTTCATTTGTTAGACATTAATGTGGGGATGGGGAAGAGAACTGAGCCAATTTGGGGTTTTACTTTTCAAATTATATTTACTTATTTTGTTTAAGATTTATTTAGGGTTGTTATTTTCAAATAAAAATAGTTTCATCCTTAATTAGAGCCTGAGGAAAGAAAGAACTAATATAAATTCTGGTTTACTTTATATTCTCTGCCACATCTACCCCTCCAAATTGTCTGGATGATACATGAAAGCTGATTGGTTATGATAAATCTGTGCTCCAAGACCAGGGCAGCATCTTCTAACCCTGACATGGCAAGTCTCAGAGCTCCCCTAGGGGCTCAGATTAAGTACAAACACCAACAATACCGAGTCATACCTGAGGATTTCAATATGCATAGTGAGAGATATTGTAGAGTTTCTCACAGTGCAGTCTGAAGACCAAGAATCATTTGGGAAATGAGTTAAAAAATCAGTTTCCTGTGAACTCTTACCACGAAATTCTGATTCTAATTCACTAACTCTGAGGTGGGGCCCAGGAATCTGACTTTTAAAATAAGTTCACTAGGTGTTTCTTACTCAGGTATGTTGTGCCAAAATTTAAGAAACACAATTAAATGTAGATATATTTATCATGTAATGGGTTCTCTGTTGTATGTATGTATGTGTGTGTGCATGTGTGCATTAAAAAATTACAAAGAGAATAGTAATATGAACAGGCATACATTTCAAAATAAATAGTATTCAGCATTTTCTTAGTTTCTTGTATTTGTAAATATATTTTCTCTTCTAGTTGTGGTCATGTTTCAGATCATTTTATACTTCCAAAGCATTTTTACATCTGATTTTTACCATTTAACTTCATGAGGTTCAACTGAGACCATAGGTATTATGATGATTTAAACTTGAAGAAATTGATGACCAGCACTGTTAGAATTGCTTGTCTAAACAAGTCAGAGATGGTGCTGCTAATCATGGCTCTGAGACCAGAACTAAGGTGTCACCTCATAGGCTCCTTGGAGAATAGGCCTGTCAGTCATATGGGATCCACAGATACCCCACCCCACCACCTCACCACATACACAAACCACACACACAAATTTCAAATAGTGCATCCTATTCCCTGATGTCTACAGCCAAACCTAAGTCAGCTCAGCTTTGGGACAGGCTTTGGTGAGCCTCCCCATTGTTCTTTCTGGAGTTAAAAGCTCTTCTGTGGAAAACTGGAATTATGCCTAGCTTGCATGTCCAGTTTCCACTTCTCTATAAGACATCTACCACACTGCCCTTTTAGGCCACAGTGAGGACTTCATTACTTTAAGAGACCCCAGAAGTAACCTAATCTAAACAACTCATTTGCTCACATTATAGAAGAACCCAGAGGCAAAGAATGTATAGCCTGATGTGATGTCAATGGCTAGTAAGTGACAAAGCCAATGCCAAAGTGCACATCTCTTGTGCCACAATGGTGGAGTAGAAGAGTCCAGAAATGAAATCAAGCCTACTGACTTTGAATTCTGCATCTCCTACCTACTGACTTTGTGATCTTATCAAGTCATTGAACTGCTCTGAACCTGTTTTTTCAACTGTGAAATGATGGTAATAACAACTATCCCTTGGGGTATATTGGTTGACTAAATTTAAGATGACCTCTGTGAATACTGGTTCCCTTTTGTTTTTCTTAGACCACTTTTGGATTGAGTCTTTACTCCTTCCATCTAGTCTGACAGCAATGATCCTGTTCTTTATCAAATGATACACTTTTTCAAGATCTTCTGACATTTTTAAAACAACGTGTCACCGTCTGTGAGTGCAGTTCCATGTATCTCAGAGAGTTAAGACATTATGCCCCACTGAACTCAACTGACCTCCTCAGCCCGCTTCCTCAGTGGCCCAGGCAATGTTTCTCTGAGAATGAGGATCTGGGAGGAGTTTCTGCTTCATCTCCTGATGATGGAGCTTAGGCAACAAGTCCATGCTGGACCATAAGTCTTAATTCTTCCTCCAAGAAGGCACCTGTCATGCTCTGGAGATCATTTTGGTGTCATCAAAAGAACGCAAGAAGGAAGATGAAGATAGTGATTATGAGGAAGATGGTAGTGATTTCAAGAGGCCTCCAGACCCATTTCAGCTGGTTCCTTTTCCTAGGAAATGAGGAGAGTCTTTCTTACAAAAGTCAAAGAGAGCCTCTCACATTCTTCTTTGTTTATTTCAAGGGTTTCTTATCTGCGTGATAAGTGCTCATCAAATGAAACTAGTATTACTTGAAAATATCAAATATTATAATCCATTTCTCTTAAATCTCTGGAAATGAACTATTTCTCTATGTTTTCGAGATTGTCATACATGGCAGGGATTGGTTATTTTTTGTTAGAGTCTGAGTAGTACAAAAGTACTTCAAGAAGTTTGTAGAAAAATAGATTTAAAGATAATATGAATCTTTCCATGAGCTTTTTGAAGGCCCCTCATATATTAGTAGTGTACTGAACTGCAATTAAATGGTTTTCTCACCATTTCTCAAACCTTAGGCTAGAGGAAGCTGTAAAATCATATCATCTTTCCCAGAATTTAGACAGAAATGAAAATAATACAGGGAATGGAGAGGTGAGTGTGAGCTTTTGCTATGGAAAAAAAAAATGGAAAAGGGGCAGCTATGCTCCACTCTACAGCTCTGAGTTCACTTCCTGAGCTGGACATTCAGTTCAGGAAGGGAAAATGCACAGCCATACACACACCACTGATACCCATCACAGGCCGGAAATCCCAAGCAAGGGGCTCGTGCTGCTGCATATTCATGGATGCAAATCAGGTCCCAGGTCTACAGCACTTGGCTCTGAGATTTTAAATCTGGGTATTAGCAGGGATTCTTGCAAGCTTCTATGAATATTAACCAGGAGGGAGATGTCAAACAGGCAGTGAGTGAATGTGGAAACTTTTCTTCCAGTCTATTTGAAAAATGCATGCTTCTGGTTAGAAGACATCCCTACCTTCTCGTTTAGCACCATTGTGATCAGGGACAGTGCAGGGCATCAGCAGGAAATGAGAATTGGGGAACCCCGGGCTATGGGCTCCTAAAGAGTCACCAGCAGCCCTGTGCTATAGGTGCCATGACGGCAGGGGCTGTGGCTGTTACTACTGTATCTCCAGCTGTGAGCACAGTGCCTGGCTCCCTATATTAGTTATCTATTGCTGCATAGCATATTTCTCCAAAACTTAGAGGCTGAAGACAACAACACTGATCATCTCACAGTTTCTGTAGGTTGGCAATCTGGGTATGGCTTAGCTGGGTTCTCTAGCTCTGGTTCTTTTACAAAACAACAGTTAGTTCAAGGCATGACTGGGAAGGACCCACTTCCTCATTCACTCACATGACAGTCGGCAGGATTCAGTTACTCAAGAGCTGCTAGCCAGAGGCCTTGTGGGTCTCTCCACAGAGTGCTTCATGAGCTGGCAATGTGTCATCAGAGCAAGCAAGCAAGAGCACTAGAGCCTAATAAAATTTTAGCACAAGAGCAGCCATGTTAGAACTTAATGGTTATGAAAGAATTCTACTTGAACAATGGACAATCACTGTGGCTTATAGGAGTAACAAAGCAAGGTCATCTATCAGTAGCTTGCAGAACTAACAGTTTCTCTTTGAGGTTGCAGATGTCCTGGGAAGGACATAAAGTCAGAGCCAAGAAGTCTGACTCCAGGCCTCACAGGACTGAACACAATGAAAGGATTAAAACATGCTGATCTGCACACAATTGCCAACCTCCATCCCCACATCATTTTTAATACAGTTCTCCCTTTATCATTTGTCTTATGTAAACCTCTCTGAAAACTTGAAGCTTTGAGACTGTTTTAGCCTGGCTGTCTCTTCAGGCCTGGATAAAGTTACCTACCTTGCATGAATATTTGGGACTTATGAATCTTTTGTTTCAGAGTAGAGAACAGCTGAATTTGGGCACCAGTAAAAAGAGGGCAAGGGAAAATGTGCTGGCAAGGGAGATGTGCCAGCAAAATGTAAACCACAGTTACTTGGGTGGTATTCAATTACTGTCATACCTTGGTATCCATGGACCATAGTTTCTGGGACCTCCTATGGATACCAAAATCTGAAGAGGCTCAAGTCCTCAATATAAAATGGCATAGTATTTGTGTATAATATATGCACATCCTCCCTTATACTTTAAATCATCTCTATATTAATTGCAATACCTAATGCAATGTAAATGCTATGTAAATTGTTGTTGTACTGTATTGTTTAGGAAGTAATGACAAGAAAAATGTCTGTTCAACATCACTAATCACCAGTGAAATGCAAATTAAAATCACATTGAGATATCATCTCACTCCAGGTAGACCGCTATAATAAAAAAGACTGAGAATAACAAATGCTGGCAAGGATGCAGAAAAAGAATTCTTCTATACTGTTGGTGAGACTGTAAATTGCAGTCACTACAGAAAACAGAATGGAATTTTCTCAAACAACGACAGATAGATCTACCGTATGATCCAGCAATCCCTCTACTGGGAATATACCCAAAGGAATGGAAATCATCATGTCAAAGGGATACCTGCACTCCCATTTCCATTGCAACTCTATTTACAGTAGTTGAGATATGGTACCAACCTAAATGTGCATTGACGGATGACTGGATAAGGAAAATGTGGTATATATACACAAAGGAATACTACTTAGCCATAAAAAGAATGAAATTCTGCCATTAATAGCAACATGGATGAGCTCGGAGAAAATTGTGTTAGGTGAAATAAGCCAGGCACAGATGGAAAAATAACACATGTCCTCACTCATAAGTGGGAACTAAGAGAGAAAGAAAGAAGGAAAGAAGGACCCCAGTGGTGCATTGAACTTGCAGAGGGAGAGAACAGATCTCGGGTTGGGGAGAGAGAGAGGGATGGGGGAGTAGTTGGGTGGGGAACTCAGGGAACAATTGCAATTTGAGGTGGGGGACATACTGATAGTTAATCTAATCATCACATCTTCGGTAAAGGTGCTGATGGTCAGCTCTGTGCCCCATGAATATGTATAATCAATAAAAAATTTTTAAAAAGTTTCAAAATATTCAGTACAGACTCAATTTTTTTCCCCAAATACTTCTTATCTGTTGTTGGTTGAATCCATGGATTCGAAACCCACAGATACAGAGGGCTGACGGTATTCATTTTGTCTACAATTGTCCAAAATCATCAAACTGAAGATTCAAGATCAATTCTTTTGAAGGCTTATACAAGAACTCTCTCCTATCTTTATAAATTTTCTGCAAATCAAAAAATATTCTGAAATAAAAAGCTTATTAAAACAATTATTATTTAAAAGAGAGATTGGGTAGAAACTTCAAAACTAATGGAAACAATTTTGGAAATGTGGCAGTGAAATTTTTCAATTTTAGTAAATCCCCTTGTAAAACTACATAGAAATCTAGATAGCAAAACCAAAACCCCATGGATAATGACATTTACAAGCAAATTAGGTAATAAAGTAAACAGCAACTCCCCCAATACAAATACTAACCACAAACACAAAATATAGCCCTTGGCATTGGATTTAGTAAGCACTATCCCATTAAAACTCTCATGTCAGTCCTATGAAATGGGCACTATTATTTGTCCTCCTTAAAGAGAAGGAAGCTGGGACTTAGAGAAGCCAAGCCACTCCATAGGCAGCAGTGTTAATAAGAGTCCAACCTGGTTTTTAAACTCAGGCCATGTGACTCCATAGCACCTAGTTTAGCTGTTGTCTCACTTTTGTGTTCCAAAATCACTTGCGTCTCACAATCTGGAGGAATGTGTGCAGGTATTTTAAAACAGAAACGTAGATGGACTGTTTACAAAGCCTTGGTGTACTCAAATTACCTTGACACTCAGAGCTAAAAGCCAGAGAGTTGCTCTCGGGACTGGAAGCGTACTTTCATTTCTTTCTTTCTCTATTTTTTCCTGTCAAGAATTTTGAATTATCATGTGCCTTTTGGTACCCCTACTCTCATAGCATTACAGTGGGTTTGTGGTATTTTTATTGCAGGACACATTCAAGAGAATAAGGTAGCATATGACAGATGGCTGATTTTTCTTCTTCTTAAAGAATATTACACTTTTGGTGACTTGTGGAATTCTGCACAATTTATCAAGCTTGTGCTTGGAGATCCTACCACTTTTTTATGTCCCTAGTCTTCTCCTTTATCAATGGGTTCCCCAGGTTCCCCAGAAACCTCTTCTCACACAGGAAAGACACCTAGTATACTGACCGCACAGAGATATTACTAACTTACTGTTTTACCTATTTAATAGTCAGTAGACTAGGTGACAGACACTACACTAATATCTTCTGATATTACCTCATTTATTTCTTATTTCAGAGTTACATTGTAGATATTTTCACCTCATTTTAATATTAAAGAAAGTGTGCATCAGAGACAGTCAGTACCTTGCCCCATGGGGCTCAAAATCTGGTCTCTTATACTTCTAAAAACTCCAGATAATCAGTGCTTTTTATGTGGTGGAGGACATGTGCGATTGCTGGCTGTAGGCACCACCCTCATTGCCTGCACCCAAGATCCTGATAGAAAGTTGGTTGGGATCACCCCTTACCCCCTTCCT